>NC_053492.1:465604099-465904099 GCF_905171775.1 Rana temporaria | reverse complement strand
GCTCAATTACTCCCCCTTATCTCCCAGGGGACATAGTGGGTGGGAAAATATGACCTCAGCCTGCATGTTCATATCTCCCCAGCCAATCCCTAGTCAATATGGCGGGTGACCAGCAGAGGGCTGAGGGGGGTATAAATGGGCTACAGTCCAGAGCAGAGCTCTCTTTTTCCTGTAAGACCCAGCCTGAGGGCTGTGGCATCCATGGGAAGTCTGACAAGAGCTGCAGGTACCTTTTGCAGGGTCCCAGCTACTGTTTGGCTGGGGGACCTCTGTTCTATTCTCCTGGAACATTTACAGAAAGCCTCCTAAAGATTCAAGACACAGGCAGTTGGAGTACAGAAGTGGACTTGACTATGGTATAAATACATTAACCCCTTATCTGCTAAGCCCCCCACATTTTACTCAACCTTTACCTTAATAAATAACTGACACCACTACTGTAATCTTTGGAGTAAAAAACTGGCCGTAGCAGCCTCCATTTATTTTAAATAACCTTTTAAATATTAAATAACATTAAATAACATTTTCACACATAAACCTTTATTAGACCTGAGATACAACATTTTAACCCTGCTGGTGCTGGACTTTGCAGGCACATTAACACACTTGTAACCATTCTAAAACGTTTTATGAGCACTGCAGTACCTAACTCTGGTCTTAGGCCTCAAGCCGAAAAACTGACTCAAAGACGACCAACTGACCGCAGTACCCCCATTAACCACTTGCCAGCTACACCTTGGTAGACTGGACTAACAGCCCCTTCAGAACCCATACCACCTCTGGGTAATGGCATCCACTTCAGGGTAATTTCTTCTCCTGCAAAGTCCAAAACACCCGCCGCCGCCACGACATTCTAAGTTCGTACCTGTGTGGAAAAACAAAAACCAGAAAAGAACCCAAAACCGCCAACACCATATCACATACCATTACATCCCACTACACCAATGACCCCCTTTAAAATGCCCAACAAAGGGAGGGTGGGTGGGAAACTTCTCCCCACGTGTTACCCGGGAAGCGTGGGAGGGGAAATATATAACCTCCCTCCCTCCGCTCTCCTTCCTCACTGACCCCTCCCTCTGACCATGGCAGGGTTTTTCTTTAACCCCGTCATGTCCGGCCCTGCGCTGATGTCCTGTTGTTTTGCTCCGGGCCTCTCTTGACTATGGTATAAATACATTAACCCCTTATCTGCTAAGCCCCCCACATTTTTACTCAACCTTTACCTTAATAAATAACTGACACCACTACTGTAATCTTTGGAGTAAAAAACTGGCCGTAGCAGCCTCCATTTATTTTAAATAACCTTTTAAATATTAAATAACATTAACCACTTCCCGACGGCCGTACGACTTTGTACGGCCGCAGGGTGGCTCTACATCTCTGGGAGGCCGTGTTTTTTTACGGCCTGCGCGCGCAGCCCGCGGCGAGGGCGCGCGCGCGTCCGGCGGAGGCGCGCGCAAGCTCGCCGCATCGCTGAGATGCCGATGCGAGTGCCTGGCGGCCGCGATGTCCGCCAGGGACTCGCGATCGGCGGCTACAGGGACAAGACGTGGAGCTCTGTGTGTAAACACAGAGCTCAACGTCCTGTCAGGGGAGAGAGGAGACGGATCTGTGTCCCTTGTACATAGGGACACAGCATTGGTCACCTCCCCCAGTCACCCCCCTTCCCCCACAGTTAGTAACACAATTCAGGGTACACATTAACCCCTTCCTCACCCCCTAGTGTTAACCCCTTCAATGCCAGTCACATTTATACAGTAATTATTGCATATTTATTGCACTGATCGCTGTATAAATGTGAATGGCGCCAAAAATGTGTCAAAAGTGTCCGATGTCTCCGCCATAATGTCGCAGTCACGAAAAAAAATGCTGATCGCCGCCATTAGTAGTAAAAAAAAATAATAAAAAAAATTATTCTGTCCCCTATTTTGTAAGCGCAATAACTTTTGCGCAAACCAGACGCTTCTTGCGATTTTTTTTTTTTTTTTTTTTAACAAAAATATGTAGAATAATACGTATCGCCTAGACTGAGAAAAAATTATTTTTTTAAAAAAAATTGGGCAATTTATTATAGTAACAAGTAAAAAATATTGTTTTTTTTTTCAAAATTGTCGCTCTATTTTTGTTTATAGCGCAAAAAATAAAAACCGCAGAGGTGATCAAATACCACCAAAATAAAGCTCTATTTGTGGGGAAAAAAGGACGTCAATTTTGTTTGGGAGCCATGTCGCATGACCGCGCAATTGTCAGTTAAAGCGACGCAGTGCCGGAAGCTGAAATTTCACCTGGTCAGGAAGGGGTATATGTGCCCAGTAAGGAAGTGGTTAAATAACATTTTCACACATAAACCTTTATTAGACCTGAGATACAACATTTTAACCCTGCTGGTGCTGGACTTTGCAGGCACATTAACACACTTGTAACCATTCTAAAACGTTTTATGAGCACTGCAGTACCTAACTCTGGTCTTAGGCCTCAAGCCGAAAAACTGACTCAAAGACGACCAACTGACCGCAGTACCCCCATTAACCACTTGCCAGCTACACCTTGGTAGACTGGACTAACAGCCCCTTCAGAACCCATACCACCTCTGGGTAATGGCATCCACTTCAGGGTAATTTCTTCTCCTGCAAAGTCCAAAACACCCGCCACCAGCACCCAAAGGTAACTCCTTACCTTTGGGCGCACCTCCACACCCTCAATGCTCGCTGTATCCCGTCCTGTAGGCCCAACACCCACATGTCAATCCCCACGTCGGTCAAATGAACTCCATCTCTCAGCTGATACCTCCACGTATCCACCTCCAACTCAGGGTGTCTAACCACCAACCCGCCGTTCCGGATCACAAATTTAGCAACGTCCCGATTAATTTTTCTCCTGGCCCTGTTCACACCTTCCCACGATCTAGCCATCCGCCATGAAGACCTGCCCACAATGTCAGACCATATCACTACCGTTTCCGGGTAGGACATGCGAATCCTCAAGAAATCAAACTTGATGTCTCGTGCGACATCCAACATAGAACGCACCCCCAAGTCGTTTCCCCCCGCATGGATCAACAAAACGTCCGGCGGTCGGTCCAAGCGTGCAAACTTGTGCACTTCCGGCACCACCCTGCTCCACAACATCCCCGGGAACCCCAACCACCGCACCATCGCTTCCTGTCTGGGGACCCCCAGCTGGCGACCGTTCGGCCGCATATCCGCTCTCGCAGCCCCCCTACGAACGAAGGAGTGGCCTATTATCCATACCAGTCCCTGTCCCGCACCTGAAAGACAGCAAGTAAGAAATCCATCACCACAAGCCCATCGGGAGACGCTCCCATCCCCGACTCCCAACATGTTCCCTTAACCAAAAAACCCCGATCCACTTCCCATCCCCCTTGGAGGTGGCCTAACATGAACTTTCCCTGGACATCTATTGTTTTGCACCCCCGCTCCCCCCTAGTTCTACCATGAGCTGAGGTCTGACATATAATCGAAACCTCCTCGACTCCCATCTACCAATCCTTTTCACCAATTCATCGTCCAAGCCACAACGTACTGCTTCTGTCGCGGCACCAATCCGAAAGGAATGCGCCGAGAACTCCTGAGCCACCAGGCCCAATGCCCCCAAACACCGTCTGAACACTGTCACGAACTGATACCGCGACAACGCCGTCCCATCCTCGTGCAGCAAGAATGAGCCACTTAACTCTGGCCGTACATCCAAAAATTCCCGCACTACCCTAACCGGGCATAATTCCGACCCTTCAATAGGGAAGACTCGCACCACTTTACCCCTCCCTTTCTGGTCCGTCTTGGACCGGCGTAGCAACAAAGCGACCCCGTCTTGATTCCACACCACATCATCAGCCAACATGCCACCCTGCACCGTCTTCGAGGGGCTAACCAACTCCCCCACCCTAAAAGCTCCAAAGAACGCCAACGCGAACTCCGCACGAAACAATAACACTTCAAACCGGGATGAACACAATGTCCCCAACTTTTTCATAATACCCCTCAATATTGCAAACGACACAGGGCGACGGGAATCCGCCTGACGCCCCTGCTTCCTGTAACCCTTGAGAGCCTGCCGGACACAAAAATCCTTAGTAAAGTCCGGGCGCCCTTGCCACTTAAACAGGAAAGCCAATCCAGCCAACTTTTTATCCACCATGGACGGAGAAACCCCGGCCTCCATGTTCCTGACCAAGAAATACAGCACCAAACCCCTGACCTCGGGACCGGCCGGGTCCACCTCAGCCTCCCTAACCAGAGCCTGCCATTCTGCCCACACCTTCTCATACGCCCTCCAGGTGTTCTCACTTACCCACCTTCTGATCCAATCGGAGACGATTCCAACGGAATCCTCCAAAGCCACTCCGGACAGGGGACACCTTGCTCCTCTGCCTCCGGCACCAGCTCCCGGAACCTGTCCCACTGAAAGCGAGACAGAGCGTCAGCTACTACATTCTCCACCCCAGGTAGATGCACCGCATATACAAATATGTTCAACTGCAAACAGCGCAGCACCAGGTGCCGTAACAGCCTAATAACTGGAGGAGAAGACGCCGTAACTCTGTTGATCACCTGGACCACCCCCATATTGTCACCATGGAACCGCACCTTCCGATCCCGGAAGGCCGCACCCCACAATTCTACTGCCAGCACCACCGGAAACAATTCCAACAGCACCAAGTTCTTTGTGAACCCCGCCTCCAACCAGGCCTGAGGCCAGGAGCCCGCACTCCATTGCCCTTGAAAATATGCCCCAAAACCTGCGCCTCCAGCCGCATCTGTGAACAACTCCATGTCAAAGTTGCTAACCGGACCGGACATCCACAAGGCCCTGCCGTTGAAGGAGTCCAAAAAGGAGTGCCATACCAACAAATCCTCCCTATGTTCCTTCCCCAGGCGCACATAATGCCTGGGCGACCTGACACCCGCTGTGACCGCCGAAAGGCGCCTGCAAAAGACCCTCCCCATGGGGAGAATGCGGCAAGCAAAATTTAGCTTCCCCAGGAGCGACTGAAGCGCTCGGAGTTGCACCTTCCGCAAGCCCACCATCTCCTGAATCTCGGCCTTGAGGCCCACCAACTTGTCCAGCGGTAACCTACAATCCATCCTCTCCGAGTCGATCACGATGCCCAAGAATTGGATGACCGATCTCGGTCCTTCCGTTTTCTCGGGCGCCAGCGGCACACCAAATCGCTCAGCAATGTGCTCCAAAGTGGCCAACAGCACTGCGCAAATCTGCGACCCCGCCGGCCCAACACAGAGAAAGTCGTCCAGATAGTGGATCACGGAGCTTACGCCGGACACATCCCGAACCACCCACTCCAGGAACGAACTAAACCGTTCAAACAGCGCGCAGGAAATGGAACAGCCCATCGGCAGACACTTGTCTACGTAGAAATCCCCACCCCACTGGCAGCCCAAGAGCCTGAAACTATCTGGGTGGACCGGCAGGAGCCGAAACGCAGCCTCAATGTCCGACTTGGCCATCAAGGCCCCCCGGCCATACTGCCTGACCCAGCCCACCGCAGCATCAAAAGAGGTGTAACTCACCGTACACTCCTCCATGCTGATGGCGTCGTTCACCGACCCCCCCTTCGGAAACGACAAATGATGAATAAGCCGAAATTTGTTCGGCTCCTTCTTAGGCACCACCCCCAACGGGGAAACCACCAAGTCGTCCAAGGGAGGCGAGACAAATGGGCCCCCCATACGGCCCAATGCCACTTCCTTCCGCAGTTTCTCCGAAACCACATCCGGGTGTTGTAACGCGGAACGTATATTCTTAGCCACCGGGGGGACCACGGCCAAAGACCACGGAATGTTAAAACCCACCGAGAATCCCCTTTCCAACGACAGGGCGGCCGCCCTATCAGGATATCTACCGAGAAACGGTCGCATCCTTTCCACCATCACCGGAGTCCTCCCTCTTACTTGAAGAATCTCCGGGACGTCCCTTGCCTTGCTTAAAACACCGGGAAGAGGGGTGATTGCCACCACAGCCGGAGCACTCGTGCTTGAACCGGCAAGACCCTCCGAACCTGCAGTTTCCTTCGTTAAACTGCCAGCAGACCCCCTTCTTCTTTCCGGCCGACTGTCCTGGGGAAGAGGTTCCACCGCCCCCCCCCCTGAAAAAACGGCGTGGACGTCCGTGGGGCCGACATAAGCCGCATCCAAAGGCCAATGTCCTTAGTGTCCCACCTAATATCCGGCCTGATAGCCCGGCGTTGCCGGAACTGCTCATCATACCGGAGCCACCCCGTGCCCCCGTAACACCGGTAGGCCTCGCTAATCGCCTCCTGGTAACTGAAAAGCGCCGAACAATGTTCGGGGTTTTTCTCACCGATCACGCTCGCCATGATCGAATAGGCCTGCGACCAATTCGCAAAAGTCCTAGGTATAAGCCTATACCTCCTCTTCTCCTCGTCCTCTTTCTTGGACTCTTCCGGCTTAACCCTATCAAGGTTAAACTTTTCCAGCGGTAACAACGCGAATATCTCTACATATTCACTCTTCCAAATCTTTTCCCGCACCTCCGGCTTCAAATGCGAACCCAGCGGTGCCTCCCAACACGTGTAAACCTCCCCTTTAGCCGCGTCCGCCAACCGGACCAACTCTCTCTTCTTCGCGGAATCGACCCCCGCATCCCCCTTTTCCGTAGGCGGCACCACGGCACCTGCCGCCACAGCCCCTACCTCTTGTCCCTTGTCCACGGGCACCACAGCCCCCGGCACGGCGACCGCTACTGCAGGTGCCGTAACCCCGGATCCCCCCGCCGTTCCCCATGCTGCCGCCGGGCTAACGGCGGGGCTGACCCCACCCTTCAGCTGGCTAACCAACGTCTCCAAACCCGCCAGGAACCAGTGCAAACCCGCATCCTCTCTCGACTGTTCCCCCAGTGTACCAGAATCACCACTACTCACCCCTGCGGGCACCCCCCCATGACTACGGGGACCCCCCCCCCCGTCCCCCCGCTAACACCCCCACATTTTGTGAAATAGAAGGCAAAGCCAAAAGCGACTCACCGGGCTGTCTGGAAGCAATCCCACCAGCCGTCCGGCTTGGCTCCCGCGCTGCGACCTCCGTCCTGGGCACAACTTCCTCCTCCGACAGCTCCCCTTCCGATCGATCTCCATGCCGACCCTCCTCACCAGATGAAAGCCCTCCAGGCGACTCGGGCCTGGGAGCCGCGGGCCCAGAGCTGGACTCACTCTCGCTGCGCGCCCTGGACCCGTGCACCGACTTCCACGTAGCTTTTCTCGGTGCCTCGGACACTCTGCCGTCTTCCCCTCCCCCTCGCTCCCTCACCACGGGGCTGGATTGGAGGTGGGTAGCCGCGGATGCTGAAGAGCTAGCCACCGCAGGGACAGATGTGCTTTGCCGAGGCTCTCGGCCCACCGCCGCCGACGCTGTCCATTTTGCGGGTGGGCCCGAGGCGGCCCGGATGGGGCTGCCCCCTCTCCTGTGGGACCGGGTGGACGGTCCCGGGGAATAGCGTGCCGGAGGCCGGGACACCCTGGATCGCGGGGTGTCCTCCTCCCCCCCCCCGGACGGGTGGATTGCTGGCTATATCCTGGGTGGCAGTATGAGCCCCCCCCGCTCGCGGGGTGCCCCCCCCGCCCCCCCGGACGGGTGAATCGTTCCCCGTGTCCCCGTGCGGGAGGAGCGGCCCCAGCATAGACTGCAGCCACCCCTCACCGCGGAGATCCGCCTCCTGCCTGAGCTGGGCGAGCATAGCCTCGACCCCAGCCATGGTACAGGCCGCTGGGTGTGCTTAAAATTGAGTCCCCAGCTGCGGCCTAGCGGCGCTCGTTTTTTTTTTTTTCTGGCAGAGCCTAGCTTCCCCCAGCAGCGCTGGCCAAAAACGGTAAAAAATGTCCCCGATCGCGGCCTACCTCACCCCTTTTCGTTTCTGGCAGAGCAGCAAGTCCCCAGCAGGCAAAGAAACTTCTCCCCACGTGTTACCCGGGAAGCGTGGGAGGGGAAATATATAACCTCCCTCCCTCCGCTCTCCTTCCTCACTGACCCCTCCCTCCGACCATGGCAGGGTTTTTCTTTAACCCCGTCATGTCCGGCCCTGCGCTGATGTCCTGTTGTTTTGCTCCGGGCCTCTCTGATCCTTCACATGGCTGCATGTTGAGGAATTCCTTTTTGGTAGCATTCATCTATACAACTTCAAAGAGGATGCCTTCGCCCACAGATGAGGGCTGGCAGCGTTAGGCCTGGGGGGCAAGTCCAGTCAAGTGGCCCATTGAACCGACTAATCAGCTCACCATCCATGGCCCACCTGGTTTTTCAATGCAGCCTCACCAGTGCCCATCAATGCAGCCTGATCATTGGGAAAGGTTACATGGGGTGTATGGGGGGAGATGGAGGGTCAGCTAGGGGTGTAAGGGTCTCTCACCTTAGTGATCTCAGCTCATGCACGCCATGTCCCGACTCCCTGGCACGCCCTGCCTCTGTCTGCTTCCAAGAATCTGATCCCAGGGTGTTGTAGTTTCCTCTGCACTGCTCTGTTTTCCACCCACTTGGAGCTTGAGCACGGACTACAACAGCCGGAATGCAACAACTAGTGGTTGGTCGCCATGGCCGTGCCCCTGGCCCAACTTCCTAGACCAGAATATAAAAGAAAATGGTTGCGGGCAGCGGCTGCTGGACATTTTCAACAAAATATAGGGCTGCCTGGGAGGCAATTGCCACCCTGCCCCCTGGCACAGCCCTCCCCTGTTCACCCAGAAGTTTTAGTGTGGAGTTAGTGTCCGTGGGCCAGATTCTCCAAGATCCCGCGTTGGCGTAGTGTAAGCCATTTACACTACGCCACCGCAACTTACTGGAGCAAGTGCCGTATTCTCCAAGCACTTGCTCCGTAATTTGCGGCGGCGTAGTGTAAATGGCCCGGCGTATGGCCGCGTTATTCAAAGTGGGCGGCTTGTATTCAAATTAAGCGCGCCCCCGCGTCGATTGAACTGCGCATGCGCCGGGCTGAAAAATAGCCCAGTGCGCATGCTCCAGCTCACGACGGAAAACGTCAATGACGCCGACGTGAGCGTCATTGACGTAAAGTCGTATTCAAGAACGACTTAGGAAAACGACGTAACCGACGGAAAAAGACGACGCGGACCCGACGCCATACTTAACATGGCATACGGCGGACTGGCGTAAGGTTACCCCTCATATAGCAGGGGTAACCTTACGCTTACGTAAACGACGAGTACGCGACGCAAATTAGTTTGGGAATCGGCATATCAGGCTCATTTGCATAGTCAAATGAGACCTGAACGTAAACGCCGCCTGGTGTAAGTGACTTACACCAGTCGGATCCTAGCCTAATTCCGGCGTATCTTGTTTTGCGAATACAAAACAATGATACGCCGGCGGGAATTTCGAGACAGTCCCTCGAAATCAGGGACAGTTGGGAGGTATGATTTAACAATCACGTACAGGTATGTGATTGTGCCCAGCCGTGCCATTCTGCTGACGTATATCGGCGTTAGGCGGTCCTTAAGTGGTTAACTCCAACGTAAAAATGCAAATAACAGCAAAGGAGAAGGCTTTCAAAAAATACAACGCTGAGGGGGTCATCATCAGCATTCCAACTTTACAAAGATTGCAATAAGATATGTAAGAGTGCAATCAGTGCGGCTAGGATAAGATACTTGCTCCATTTTCAGTACATTCTTCTTGAGGACTGGGGCCCAGAACTGGACGGCATACTCCAGGTGCGGCCGGACCAGAGTCTTGTAGAGCGGGAGAATTATCGTTTTATCTCTGGAGTTGACCCCCTTTTGCATGCCAATATTCTGTTTGCTTCGTTAGCAGCATCTTGCCATTGCTGAGCCTATCATCTACTAGGACCCCCGGGTCCTTTTCCATCCTAGATTCCCCCAGAGGTTCTCCCCCCCAGTGTATAGATTGCATTCATATTTTTTCCACCCAAATGCATTATTTTACATTTTTCTACATAAACGTAATTTGCCATGTAGTTGCCCCACCCCCATTAATTTGTTCAGATCTTTTTGCAAAATTTTCCACATCCTGCGGAGAAGTTATTGCCCTGCTTAGCTTAGCATCGTCCGTAAATACAGAGATTGAACTTTTTACCCCCATCCTCCGGGTCGTGTATGAACAAATTAAACAGGATCGGTCCCAGCACAGAACCCTGGGGGACCCCACTACCCACCCCTGACCATTCCGAGTACTCTCTGGTTGCAATGCCTCAATAAACAAGCCTGCGAGTCTCTGACCAGGGAGCTCCTAGGAAGCTGCAGAGGAAGGCGAGAAGAGCTACTTGAGAAATGAAACAAGACAGTTCCTCCCCCCAACAAACTACTCATGGGCACTGTCAAGGAAAAGATGTGTTTCCTGGTAATTAATGTTGTAGTCCCGCGCATCTGAAATTTTTATTGGGTTGGGAACATATTATAGATTTCAGCACATGCTGGGGGGCAAGGATTTAACTATAAAAAAAAAACAACGTGTTCGTGAAAGATTTACACGCAGATCACAGCGGTATGTGCCTGGAAATGAACTAAACATGAGTGATGTGATGTTGGCTTGAACGGAAAATACCTCCAAAAGAAACGGGCGCCATGAGGAGTAACAGTTCATTACTTACCAGAAATTTGGCACCACCAAAGATATCATCATCAGGTTCATTTATTCGTTCATATTTTTGCTTTATTTATTTTCATTTAACCACTTAAGGACCGGACCAATATGCTGCTAAATGACCCAAGGGGTTTTTACAATTCGCCACTGCGTCGCTTTAACAGACAATTGTGCGGTCGTGCGACGTGGCTCCCAAACAAAGTTGGCGTAATTTTTTCCCCACAAATAGAGCTTTCTTTTGGTGGTATTTGATCACCTCTGCGGTTTTTATTTTTTGCGCTATAAACAAAAATAGAGCGACAATTTTGAAAAAGATGCAATATTTTTTACTTTTTGCTATAATAAATATCCCCCAAAAACATATATAAAATAGTTTTTTTCCTCAGTTTAGGCCGATACGTATTCTTCTACCTATTTTTGGTAAAAAAAATCGCAATAAGCGTTTATCGATTGGTTTGCGCAAAATTGATAGCGTTTACAAAATAGGGAATAGTTTTATTATTTTTTTTTTTTTTTACTACTAAGCGATTTTTTTCGTGACTGCGACATTATGGCGGACACTTCGGACAATTTTGACACATTTTTGGGACCATTGTCATTTTCACAGCAAAAAATGCATTTAAATTGCATTGTTTATTGTGAAAGTGACAGTTGCAGTTTGGGAGTTAACCACAAGGGGCGCTGTAGGAGTTAGGGTTCACCTAGTGTGTGTTTACAACTGTAGGGGGGTGTGGCTGTATGTCTGATGTCATCGATCGAGTCTCCCAATAAATGGGATCACTCGATCGATGCAGCCGCCACAGTGAAGCACGGGGAAGCCGTGTTTACATACGACTCTCCCCGTTCTTCAGCTCCGGGGCGGCTAGAAACGAATAGCAGCGCCCTCATCCCGGATCGCTCCTGAAGCCACGGGAACCGCCGCATGTACCGGGGGGGGGGTCCCGATCGGACCCCCGACCCACGTCTAGGCAGGGACGTATAGGTACGCCAATGTGCCTGTCCGTGCCATTCTGCCGACGTATATGTACATGCGGCGGTCCGGAAGTGGTTAATAAAGGAGACCTGCAGTGATCTCTCCATCTGAATATGTTATTCATCAGGCTGTCATGTTGATTCAGTTAGCTGGATTCAGATAGCTTTACGCCGGCGTATCAGTAGATACGCCGACGTAACTCTGAATCTACGCCGTCCTAAATTTAAGCGTATTCTGGAAACCAGATACGTAAGTCTCCTACCCTGTCATATCTTAGGGTGCAATATTTACGCTGGCCGCTAGGTGGCGCTTCCGTTGAGTTCGGCGTAGAATATGCAAATAACTAGATACGCCGATTCAGAAACATACGTGCGCCCGGTGCATTTTTTTTACGTCGTTTATGTACGGCTTTTTCCGGCGTAAAGTTAGTCGAACAAATAGCTGGCCTAGTCAATGTTAAGTATGGCCGTCGTTCCCGCGTCGAAATTTGAAATTTTTACGTCGTTTGCATAAGTCGTCTGTGAATAGGACTGGACGTAATTTACATTTCACGTCGAAACCAATACGTCCTTGTGGCGTACTTTGGAACAATGCACACTGGGATATGTACACGGACGGCGAATGCGCCGTTCGTAAAAAACGTCAATCACGTCGGGTCACCAGTCATTTACATAAAACACGCCCCTGCCGCCGTAACTTAGGAGGCAAGTGCTTTGTGAATACAGCACTTGCCTCTCTGACTTACGGCGGCGTAGCGTAAATATGATACGCTACGCCGCCTGAAAGATGCGCCGCCCTACCTGAATCTAGCCAATTTGAAAATTCTCCTTTGCTGCACCCACACTGCAAGGATTTATGTCTTGGGGGGGGGGGGGGGGTTCTGATCCTCCACATTACTAGACCAGTCCCTATAGTTGTTTTTCCCATATGCTTCAGTTCTTGATGTCATGATGACCAATCCATGGGTGGGCTATGGGTGCACCACTGAAGCATGGGGGAGCACCATTTGCTGGAGGAGCAGAGGATCAGGTAAGTGAAAGTGCTTTCACTGTGCCCTAGACTAAACAAGCAATTGAAGTCAATGTGGAACGAATTATTTTCGTTTCCATTGACATCTATGGGGAAATTCGCTTTGATATGCGAGTGCTTTGGATTACAAGCATTCTCCTGGAACGGATTATTCTGGTAATCCAAGGTTCCACTGTACTTTATACTTTTTTTTTCTTTCTTTTTTTTAGGGATATAGTGGGCTTAATATCCAAGCAAGACTGTGCAGTATACAGGACTGTAGAGTGCAGCCATGT
This sequence comes from Rana temporaria, assembly GCF_905171775.1. Lineage (NCBI taxonomy): Eukaryota > Metazoa > Chordata > Amphibia > Anura > Ranidae > Rana > Rana temporaria. Next base: position 465,891,218 of record NC_053492.1, on the reverse strand, counting down.
TCAGGAGAAGTTTGTAGAAGGCTGCGCATTTTAATTTTAACTTTGGCAATTTTACTTTGCGATTCAGAAAGGAATTTTCTCATTATTTCAGGAAGATCAAAAATAGTCTTGTTCACGCCGCTGCACGCAATTTCAAATTTATGAAAGATTAATATACCACTTCATATAAATCATGAAGGTTCCTGTGAACACACTTAGTGCTATGAGTCAGAATACACCGTGGTTTCATACAGAGTGAAGGAAGACAGTCTGGGAACGTCTGGCTCTGGTGGAACTAGAAGTCCCAGCATCTGCTTTAGCCAACATATTTGGAAAATCTACCAATGTTAGATGTAAACGCAATCACTGGTATCTCTTATAAGCCTTAAAGGGGTTGTAAAGGTAAACGTTTTTTTCACCTTAATGCATTCTATACATTAACCACTTAAGACCCGGACCTTTATGCAGGTAAAGGACCCGGCCAGTTTTTGCGATTCGGCGCTGCGTCGCTTTAACTGACAATTGCGCGGTCGTGCGTCGTGGCTCCCAAACAAAATTGGAGTCTTTTTTTTCCCACAAATAGAGCTTTCTTTTGGTGGTATTTGATCACCTCTGCTGTTTTTAATTTTTTGCGCTATAAACAAAAATAGAGCGACAATTTTGAAAAAAATGCAATATTTTTAACTTTTTGCTATAATAAATATCCCCCAAAAATATATAAAAAAACGTTTTTTTCCTCAGTTTAGGCCGATACGTATTCTTTTACCTATTTTTGGTAAAAAAAAATCGCAATAAGCGTTTAAAGATTGGTTTGTGCAAAATTTATAGTGTTTACAAAATAGGAGATAGTTTTATTGCATTTTTATTAATTATTATTTTTTTACTACTAATGGCGGCGATCAGCAATTTTTTTCATGACTGCGACATTATGGCGGACACATCGGACAATTTTGACACATTTTTGGGACCATTGTCATTTTCACAGCAAAAAATGCATTTAAAATGCATTGTTTAGTGTGAAAATGACAACTGCCGTTTGGGAGTTAACCACTAGGGGGCGCTGTAGGGGTTAGGTGTGACCTCATATGTTTTTCTAACTGTAGGGGGCGGGGCTGGATGTGTGACGTCATTGATCGTGTTTCCCTATATCAGGGAACACACGATCAATGAAGCTGCCACTGTGAAGAACGGGGAAGCTGTGTTTACACACAGCTCTCCCCGTTCTTCAGCTCCGGGGCCCGATTGCGGGACTCCGGCGGCGAACGGGTCCGCGGGTCCCATGGCCACGGTCACGGAGCTTCGGACCGGGTCGTTGGCCCCTCCCCCCAGGCGCACGCTCGCGACCCACGGCTGGGCACTTAAAGAGGACGTACAGTTACGTGCTTGTGCTTGTCGACGTATATCTGCAGGAGGTGGTCCTTAAGTGGTTAAGGTGAAAAAACATCTGTGGATTAGCGGCCCCCCAAGCCCCCCGTTTACTTACCTGACCCCTCGAAAGTCCCGCGCCGTGAACGCGCAGGCTTCTCGGCTCATTCATTGGTTGATTGAAAGCAGCACAGCCATTGGCTCACGCTGCTGTCAATCACATCCAATGACGCGGCACGCCGGGGGCGGGGCCGAGTGATACAGTGAGCGGCCATAGCCTCCGCCTCTATCACTAGAGTTCGCCTGCAAAAACGAACCACCATACGAGCTCGCATGAAGGTGGTTAGTTCTTGCGGGGAGGAGCCGAGACAGCCGCCGAGGGACCCCAGAAGACCAGGTTCGGGGCCACTCTGTGCAAAGCGAGCTGCACAGTGGAAGTAAGTATGACATGTTTGTTATTTTTATTTTTTTTATTATCTTTAGTGTTTCTTTAACATGTACATTTCATCTCAAAAGTCATTTTGAATGTTTTTAAAATGGCAATTTTTTATTTTATTAAAATGTTATAAAATTCCACATTAACCACTTACAGACCAGAAGATTTCCCCCCAGGCCATTTTTTGCTATATCGCACTGTCGCTTTAACTGACAATTGCGCAGTTGTGCAACATTGTACCCAAACAAAATTTACGTCTTTTTTTCCCCAAAAATAGAGCATTTTTTTGGTGGCATTTGATCACCTCTGCTTTTTATTTTTTGTGCTATAAACAAAAAAATATATTTTTTTTTTACTTTTTGCTATAATATCCCAATTAAAAAATAAAATAAAAATATTCATCAGTTTAGGCCGATAAATATTCTTCTACATATTTTTTGTAAAAAAAAAATAGCAAAAAGCGTATATTGATTGGTTTGCGCAAAAGTTATAGCGTCTACAAAATAGGGGATGTATTTTTTGCATTTTTATTATTGTATTTATTTTCTTTACTAGTAATGGCGGCGATCTGCAATTTTTTTTGCAGAACTGTCACATTGCGGGGGACAGATTTGACACTTTCTTGGGACCATTGACATTTATACAGTGATCAGAGTTTAACATAGCCACTGATTACTGTATAAATGTCACTGGAAGGGGGAAGGGGTTCCCTGGAAATGTTTCTAACTGTGGGGGGGTGGGGCTGACTGGAGGAGGAGAGAGATCACTGTTCCTGTCTCTAGCTCCCCTGTCAGAATGGGGATCTGTCTGTTTACATTGACAGATCCCCATTCTGGCTTTCATTCCCGTGATCGTGGGCGGCTGGCGGACATCGTGACTACGGGCCACACGCATTGGTCCCCCCCTAGCCCCCCGCCTTAAAGGAGCCGACTTACACCTACGGCAATTTATGGGAACGTGCTGATCTGCCGACGTATAACAATGGTGGCTGGTCGGCAAGTGGTTAAACAAAATAAAAAATATTTTGTTAAAAAAAAAAAGAAAACTGCATTTTGGATTAAAAAGTGATGTGGTCATGAAGGTCCTTCTGCAGGTCATCTTTTTTTTGTGCTTGTTTGGCCCATCAGTCAGGGTCATAAAATAGGGGTAAGTAATGTCTCCATAAACATCAACATTAGTGGAAAAAATAGGTATGTCCATGGGCGTCCGCTGAACTTTTTTATAATAATAATGAAATAATGTCTAGCTTCCCCACTGGTACTGCCTATAAGAGTACCAGTTATAGCTGTTCTACTCTAATAAATTATTTCTCGGTGGGCCGATGGCTTAGTGGGACGGCTTCAGTGACAGCGGACCGCTGCCCCCCTCCGTTCCTCTGTCTCTCCCTCCCCGCAGCGCTCACCTCCTCTCCCTCCCCGCAGTGCTCCCCTAGGGGGGAACAGAGAAGCAGGGGGAGGAGCAGGGGGATGACAGAGGAGCATGGGGGGGACCAGAAGGAGCACGGGGGAGGGGACAGACAGCTGACTCAACAGAACTCTGCTGGGGTTTTTTGCCTTCCTCTGGATCAACTGTGGGTATGGAGTTGGATGTATAGGATTTTACTGTGTTTTTTATTTTGTTTTTTTATTTTTTGTGGTTGAACTGGATGGACTTGTGTCTTTTTTCAACCTGACTAACTATGTAACTATGTAACTATAACTATGTAACTATGTAACTATGTAACAGCTATGGCCTGGGAGTTTCTCACTTCTGCCTAATCTTGTCCCATGAGGGGGGGGCACCGAACTGATTCTTTGCCCGGGTGAAATAATGTCTAGCTTCCCCACTGGTACTGCCTCTAAGAGTACCAGTACCAGCCGTTCTACTCTAATAAAGTAGAACGGCTAGTGGCTAGTGAAGGGGGAGAGGGGGCTTGGGTGGCCGTGGGGGGGGGGGGGGGGGTGCTGGAGTTCTCCGGCCCCAATGGGAGAGACCTGTCAAAGTGGGCCAGTCTGGATGAAGTCCAGGGCCAAATTTTTGTCCCAGTCCAGCCCTGGTGCTCACCATCCTACAAGTGTTCCGATTGGTTCCCATTTCACAATATGGTCTATTCAACTACTCTAGCTGTCCTATACCCTTCTATTAAAGTGGAAGGCAACTTGGATGAGAAAAGTGGGTCAGTGAGACTTGTGAGGAGTCCTCCCCAGAGCTGCCCTTTCCCCTGGGTTGGCCATCGTAACTTTTTATGCCAAAGCAAGTTGGAATCCGTTATGGGCAAAGTTGGTAACCAACACTTAAAGTAGCAGGCAAGTCAAAACCTACCTAAGCTTAAATCTACTCCCACCCCCATTCTATACCCTATTCTATCTACCCTGTAAAAGGAAGGATGCCGATACTTACCTATTCTGAAGTCGCTCTGGTCCGGTCACACGATCTCTCAAGAGCCGGCTTCAGTGTAGAGGAGAGATCACTGACAACGGCTCCAGAGCCTGGACGGTGACGTCACCCATAGGCTAACTATAGGTCATCCATTGTCGGCTGTCCCTCCTCTACGCTAAAGCCAGTGCTGGAAGCCAATCATGTGACTGGACCGGAGTGTGTTTAGAATAGATAAGTATAGACATCTTTCCTTTTACAGGGAAGATAGATTAGACTTAGAATGGGGGTGGGAGTAGATTTAAGCTTAGTTAGGTATTCACTTCCTTCTACTTTACGTATTGGGTACCGGCTTTGCCCATAACTGATTCCAACTTACTTTGGCACAAAAAGTTATGATGGCGAACCTACTGGGAAGGGCAGCTCTGGGGAGGATTCCTCACAAATCTCACTGACCCACTTCTCTCATCCAAGTCCCACCAAACCCTAAATACTTCAGGTGAAAAGGACTGCCAGGCCAGTTGCCTGGTACCGGGCATCTAACCTTAAGGGACTAATACCCTCTTACTCACCGGAAACCTGCCCTGGGAAATGCAATGCAGCCATTGCTGGACTGAATGTAGACAGGGAGTGGCTTAAATAGGCTGCCGGAGATCAGCAGTGCTGAGAAGGTAAATAAATACTTAAATTGTGCCACGCTGGACCACCATAAGTTTGCAATACAGATAATACCTGGAGTTCAGCTTTAACATACTCCACTAAACCTCTGTAAGAAATGTACATTAAGAGCTTATTCACACCAGATGCACTGGCCCAGCGCAATCCCAATGCATGGACACAGCAAATTTCCCTTTGTACTATTATTTTCCTGCTGGGGTTGCACCAAAGTCGGATATGCATTACTTTTTTCCTCTTGTGACACCCTTTAGCAGATGCACAGTGGTGACATTAATTGTTAATGAATGTGCCATGCGTCTTGGCATGCACCCAGGGCCGGTGTTACCACTAGGCAAACTAGGCAGCCGCCTAGTGCGCACTGCTGACTAGGGCACCCAGCTTCTGGTGTGCCTACTCTCTTCTCTCTACAGCAAGCAACTAAGTCTCAGCATCAGCACGCAGCCGCCGCTTTGTTCGCGCATGGTGTCAGAGGCACGGAGGACTGTATCTGTGTCCCGACTCCCAAATGAATGGAAGCAAGCAAACATTCATTGATGTGCACTGGTAGGCTGCATTTGATGGGCGTTGGTGCGGCTTCATTTGATGGGCGATGGTGAGGCTGCATTTGATGGGTGCTGGTGAGGCTGCATTTGATGGACATTGGTGAGGCTGCATTTGATGGGCGCTGGTTAGGCTACATTGATGGGCGCTGGTGAGGCTGCATTGATGGATGCTGGTAGACTGCATTGATGGGGGTTCCACATTTGAATTAGGCGCGCTTACGCCGGCCCATTTACGCTACGCCGCCTTAACTTAGGAGGCAACTGCTTTGTGAATACAGCACTTGCCTCTCTGACTTACGGCGGCGTAGCGTATATGCGATACGCTACGCCGCCTGAAAATTAAGCCAGTCTCTCTGAATCTGGCTATTAGTGCACACTAGCTTGCATTACATTGTGACAGCTGGTGTGAATGCGCCGCGTCCTAAAAAATGTTGCCATTGGAAAATGTCTGTTCAGCGAATTTAGCTTTTCCATGCAAGTTGAGTTCTCCTTGAAATAGTTAGAAAAGTAGGTTACATTTCTTTTGAGTCTGTTTCGATTTTATATATATATATTTTTTTTTCCTGCTGCTCTTGAAGTGATGTTTCCTTGAGAAATCTTTGTCTTTGTACATCTTTCCCTTCCTAATCTCGCTCTGATCTTCAGAATACAGAAGCAAAACTTTTCTGAAGCTCCGGCGCAGCCTCCGACGCCTCCAGGCACACAATACACACCCTCTAGGATTTGCAGGGCTTTGCAATCCTAAATCACCTATCCTTGTAAAATTTCAGCTGCTCAGTTTAGCTCCATATCTTTAAAGATGCATTCAAAGCGACTCACCCCATGGTGTCACCCTAACAAGCCCGGGGCTAGTCCCATAATCCGTACAAAACTGTCTGCCACTGTAATTAATTAGCATATAGGCCTTCTACTAATTACATGGGGAAACTGCAGCCAGGCTAGTCATAGACATGAGGGAAGGTTGTAAACTATGAATAATCCTTACATTGATATGCTTTCTTTATTGAGTATACTCGCTAATGTCCATGGATGGGTCAACAGTAAGGTGACCAGATTTTTTAAATGAAATCCGGGGACATATTTTTTCTTTACTAGTAATGGCAACAATCAGCGGCTCTCTGCCCGTCGCCGCCCGTCTCACAGCCTCTCAAGTCTTACTCTTCGGCAGGCCCGTTGGAACCCGACAGGCAAACCAAACAACTTCTTGGGGCCCCGAGCTGGCCAGGGGCCCCAGCAGGGCGGGCCCTTGCCGCACCACTGCTTCCTCCTGCAGTCCGGTCGGCCGCGCGGAACAGGAGATTCAGTTTCCTGTTCCCGGCCGGACTGACAGGAAGTGCACACACTGAGTGTTCACTTCCTTTCAGTCCGGCCCGGGAACAGCAAACTGAATCTCCTGCCGCGCGGACGCCAACATATGCCGACGTCTTGTGAGGCTCTGCAGAGGATAGAGGTAGAGGGGGTTATCCACAAAGCCGCGGCGCAACGTAACTTTTCGGATTTAAGTTACTCCGCCGCAAAATTCCCAAGTTAGGTGCCGATCCACAAAGCACTTACCTGGAATTTTGCGGCGCTGTAACTTTAATCCGTCCGGCGCAAGGCGTTCCTATTCAAATGGGCGAGTCCCATTTAAATTAGGCGCGCTCCCGCGCCAGACGTACTGCGCATGCTCCGTCGGGTAAATTACCCGACGTGCATTGCGCTAACTGACGTCGCTCCGACGTCATTTGCTTAGACGTTAACGTAAATGGCATCCAGTGCCATTCACGGACATCTTACGCAAACGACGTAGAATTTAAAATTCGACGCGGGAACGACGGCCATACTTAACATGGCTTAAGACAACTAGGGCTTAGCCCTAGTTTTACCCGGCGGAACTCGACATAAACGACGTAGATTTAGAGCGACGGGCCCGTCGGAGCGTTCGTGGATCGCCGTAACTGGTCATTTGCATATTCTACGCCGGCCGCAATGGCCTCGCCACCTAGCGGCCGGCCTAGAATTGCATCCTTAAGATCCGGCAGTGTAATTCAATTACACATGTCGGATCTTCGTCCTAACTATGGGAAACTGAGTCTGTGGATCAGTTCCATAGATAGAAACAGGGATACGACGGAGTAACAGCAGTTACTCCGTCGTATCTCTTTTGAGGATCTGGCCCCCAGTGTCTTGTGGGGTATAGCGGTATCCTGGATGGTGGGGAGAGGAGTGCTGCCCATACACGTGTATGCAATGCAGGCTAGAGAAGATTATAAGATATCCTAACAAATTAAGTAATGTTTTCGGCAGCAATCCCCCCAGGCCTTAACTTAATAAAATTCAGTAAGCCCCCCCCCCCCCGCTTCTCAACCTGAAAATGTGCCCTTTTTTTAGGCTTGGGGCCCCCAAATTCCTTCAAACGACCCTGCTCTTTGGGCACGGCTACTAGGCTACTACTGAATGGGGAGCGGAGGAAGATCACTCCGCTAGGGAAGGCAAGGAGATAGGCAGGAGGCTGGCCAGGATTTGAGCCAAGGCAGAAGAACATGAGAGTGGAGCTGAATGGGCATGCGCCCGAAACTGAAGAAATATTCCCTCCGCTCCAACCAGCACATGATAAGGGACACGGATAATGGAAAAAATACAACCCCCCTATGCTAGTAGGCATGGCGGAGTGGGGATGTGCAATTCTAATTTTTTTATTTTAATTCTGCACTGACTGACTTTGAAATTGCCCCTGCCCCCTATTAAATCCAATCTGGGGACAAAACCAGGGACAGACTTGGTCCGGGGACAGTGTCCTCAATCAGGGGACTGTCCCCTGAAACTGGGGATGTCTGGTCACCCTAGTCAACAGAGGACAGATACCTCTGGTGGAAACAATAGGTGTCAAACACAAGGCCCGCGGGCTGAATCCGGCCCTCCAGGCCATTTCACGTGGCCTCCTACAGCTGCAGCCCTTCTCTGGTCCTCCTCCAGACCCCTACTTTCTGATTTCAAGCAATGCATCCACCTTCTTCCCAGCAGCACCATAAGGAAAGGGGATGCACTAGGATGTAAGGGAGGGTGGGGGACTCAACTTCTGATGGTGGGGTTCCTCGACTCCATTCCTGCATGAATGCATGGGAACTGTGTTCCTGTACTCTTTCCACAGCAGGAACGCCGTTCCTGATAGCAACAATGTCCTGCAGGGCCGACAGTTCAACCGCGCATGCGCTGTTTCGAAACCTGCAAAGCTTGTACATGATTGCCCATTTTCGACTGGGCGGGGCGCATGTGCAGTGATGTAATGGCGGCGCCCGGTGCCATTTTTTAATGTTAGGCTCGGTCTCAGGTTTTGGCGGCCACGGCACCTCGCCACAGCAGAGAGAAATAGGAAGTAGCAGTACACTGATGTGAGTGGCTTGGCAGTGGTGCCTCACCACAGCAGAGTGGAGGACACTGATGTGAGGGGGCAGAGGAAGACATTACTGTGGGGGGGGTGAAGGGGGCAGAGGAGGACATTACTGTGGGGAGGGAGGCGAAGGGGGCAGAAGACGTTACGGTAAGGGGTGGTGAAGGGGGCAGAGGAGAAAATAATAATAATTTTACGCTGGCCGCTAGATTGCGCTTCCGTCGATTTACGCAAGGAATATGCTAATTAGGTAGATACGCCGATTCTCAAAAACGTACGTACGCCCGGCGCATTTTTTTACGTCGTTTACGTTAGGCTTTTTTCGGCGTAAGGTTGCTCCTGCTATATGAGGCGTACACAATGTTAAGTATGGACGTCGTTTCCGCGCCAAATTTTGAAATTTTTACGTTGTTTGCGTAAGTCGTTCGCGAATAGGGCTGTACGTAAGTCACGTTCACGTCTAAAGCATTGACGATTTGCGGCGGAATTTCGAGCATGCACACTGGGATTCCTTTACGAACGGCGCATGTGCCGTTCGTAAAAAACTTCAAATACGTGGGGTCACACTAAATTTATATAAAACACGCCCACATCATCCAATTTTGAATTAGGCGGGCTTACGCCGGAGCACATACGTTACGCCGCCGTAACTTAGGGCGCAAGTTATTTCTGAATATGGAACTTGCGCCCTAATTTATGGCGGCGTAACGTATCGGAGGTACGTTACGCCCACACAACATTACGCAGGGCTATCTGAATCTAGCCCTGTATGTTTTCTAGGTGGATCACTTCCGTAATTCCTGATAAGCTAATGTTACATTAACCACCTCCGGACCGCCGCATGTATATGTACGTCGGCAGAATGGCACGTACAGGCACATTGGCGTACCTGTACGTCCCTGCCTAGACGTCCGATCTGGACCCCCCCCCCGCTACATGCGGCGGTCGGATTCCCGCGGGGAGCGATCCGGGACGACGGCACGGCTATTCGTTTATAGCCGCTCCGTCGCGATCGCTCCCCGGAGCTGAAGAACGGGGAGAGCCGTATGTAAACACGGCTTCCCCGTGCTTCACTGTGGTGGCTGCATCGATCGTGTCATCCCTTATATAGGGAGACTCGATCGATGACGTCAGTCCTACAGCCACACCCCCCTACAGTTGTAAACACACACTAAGTGTACACTAAATCCTACAGCGCCCCTTGTGGTTAACTCCCAAACTGCAACTGTCATTTTCAAAATAAACAATGCAATTTAAATGCATTTTTTGCTGTGAAAATGACAATGGTCCCAAAAATGTGTCAAAATTGTCCGAAGTGTCCGCCATAATGTCGCAGTCACAAAAAAAAACGCTGATCGCCGCCATTAGTAGTAAAAAAAAAAATTAATAAAAATGCAATAAAACTATCCCCTATTGTGTAAACGCTATAAATTTTGCGCAAACCAACCGATAAACGCTTATTGCGATTTTTTTTTACCAAAAATAGGTAGAAGAATACGTATCGGCCTAAACTGAGGAAAAAAATGTTTTTATATATATTTTTGGGGGATATTTATTATAGCAAAAAGTAAAAAATATTCAATTTTTTTCAAAATTGTCGCTCTATTTTTGTTTATAGCGCAAAAAATAAAAACCGCAGAGGTGATCAAATACCACCAAAAGAAAGCTCTATTTGTGGGGAAAAAAGGACGCCAATTTTGTTTGGGAGCCACGTCGCACGACCGCGCAATTGTCTGTTAAAGCGACGCAGTGCCGAATTGTAAAAACCCCTTGGGTCATTTAGCAGCATATTGGTCCGGGGCTTAAGTGGTTAATAACTGTGAGTGAATTTTGGATAAGTAAATAAGGGGATATTGCAATGTTTGGAGAGCGTTAGAAGTTACCTGGTGTTTATAAAAGATGTGGACACTGTACATATATCGTACATGTTTGCTGTGCTAACCTTCGCACACTCAGTGATCCTTAGCTACACAACTGAAGCAGGATATGGGTGGTCACTGCGTGTTTGAACTACCTTTACCATACTTACCCAAGGACAAAAACAATAAAAGAAAATATTCAGTGTTATACACAAGTATATGAATATGGCAGAAACGCAAATATTTAGTAGCTCCCCGGCTGTCATTCTTGCTTAAAGTGTTATATGATCTCAAAATAAATACAATGGTTTCCTGAACACTCCGCAGTTTGTTGGAGAACGTATCTCAAACAGCATCATAGCGACCAATAAACCAATCCAAGACTACTAAAAGAAGTTCAAGGTAGACCTTTACTTAACCACTTCAGCCCCCCGGGGATTTGGCTGCCAAATGACCAGAGCACTTTTTGCGATTCGGCACTGTGTCGCTTTAACTGACAACGTGGCTCCCAAACAAAATTGGCGTCCTTTTTCCCCCACAAATAGAGCTTTCTTTTGGTGGTATTTGATCACCTCTGCGGTTTAAATTTTTTGCGCTATAAACAAAAATAGAGCGACAATTTTGAAAAAAATGAATATTTTTTTACTTTTTGCTATAATAAATATCCCCAAAAAATATATAAAAAAACTTTTTTTCCTCAGTTTAGGCCGATACGTATTCTTCTACATATTTTTGGTAAAAAAAAATCGCAATAAGCGTTTATTGATTGATTTGCACAAAAGTTATAGCGTTTACAAAATAGGGGGTATTTTATTAATATTTTTTTTTTACTAGTAATGGCGGCGATCAGCGATTTTTTTTCGGTACTGCGACATTATGGCAGACACTTCGGACACTTTTGACACATTTTTGGGACCATTGGCATTTTTATAGCGATCAGTGCTATAAAAATGCATTGGATTACTATAAAAATGCCACTGGCAGTGAAGGGGTTAACACTAGGGGGCGGGGAAGGGGTTAAGTATGTCCCTGGGTGTGTTCTAACTGTGGGGGGGGGGGTGTGGCCTCACTAGGGGAAACACTGATCCTCGGTTCATACATTGCAGATCAGCTTTTCTCTCCCTGACAGGATCGGCCCCTAGTGGCCGCAAAGAGAGCCGACGTATAGCTACGGGCTCTCGCCCAGGAGAGCCGACCTGCCGCCGTATAATGACGGTGCGCGGTCGGCAACTAGTTAACTGACAATTGCGCGGTCGTGCGATGTGGCACCCAAACAAAATTGCCGCCTTTTTTTTCCCCCTAAAAAATAGAGCTTTCTTTTGGTGGTATTTGATCACCTCTGTGGTTTTTATTTTTGCGCTATAAACAAAAATAGAGTGACAATTTTGAAAAAAAAAAGCAATTTTTTTAAACTTTTTGCTATAATAAATATCCCTTAAAAATATCTCAGTTTCCTCAGTTTGGGCCGATATAGGGGGTCCCCCGGGTTACGAACCCGTTAGGGACTTTCCTCCTGTTTGTAGATCAGAAATGTTCGTAAGTCGGCCGTGCATGCAATTTCGGACATTTCCGATGTTTTCCGATGTTCCATCGAATGCCGTTCTGCGCATGCGCGGCCAATTACGGACATTTTTGACATTTCCCGAGGCTCTGTCTGGCCGCGCATGCGCAGAACAGCAGATGGTCCGCTGAAAATGGCAGAGGGTCCCTGCAGCGCCCGATTCGTAAGTAGGAGAAGTTCGTAACTCGGGCGTTCGTAAGTCGGGGACCCCCTGTATGTATTCTTCTACATATTTTTGGTAAAAAAATTGCAATTATCGTTTATTGATTGGTTTGCGCAAAAGTTATAGCGTTTACAAAATAGGGCATAGATTTATGGCATTTTTATTATAACATTTTTTTTGCCTAGTAATGGCAGCGATCAGCGATTTTTATCATGACTGCGACATTATGGCGGACACATCGGACAATTTTGATGCTATTTTGGGACCATTGTCATTTATACAGCGATCAGTGCTATAAAAGTGCACTGATTACTGTGTAAATGACACTGGCAAGGAAGGGGTTAACCACTAGGGGGCGAGGAAGGGGTTAAGTGTGTCCTAGGGAGTGATTCTAACTGTGTGGGAGGGATAGGCTACCTGTGACACAACACTGGTCACTGCTCCCGATGACAGGGAGCAGTAGATCAGTGTCCTGTCACTAGGCAGAACGGGGAGATGCCTTGTTTACACAGGTATCTCCCCGTTCTGCCGCTCCGTGACACGATCGCGGGACGGTCACAGAGCTCGCGCCAGGGGCGCACAATTCAAAGTGACGCATATATACGTTACTTTGCGCAGCCGTGCCATTCTGCCGACGTATATGTACAAGCGGTGGCCGGCAAGTGGTTAAAGCGTAACTCTGGGTGACCTATGTACTTTAAAGGGATTGTAACACACTTTGTTGCAGATTCCTACCTTTTGTTATTCTGAAGAAATCCCTTTTTGTTCCTCTGTGCTGAGTGAGTCTAATGGGAGTGGTTTCATAATTATCAATCAGCTGTGCAGCTGCAGAGCACTAATGAGGAAAGCTGCTGGGCCTGCATCCCTTTAGATAGTTACATAGTTACACAAGTTGAAGAAAGACACAAGTCCATCTAGTTCAACCAAAAAAAGTTGATCCAGAGGAAGGTCGAAAAACCCCAGCAGAGCATGATCCAATTTGCTACAGCAGGGGGAAAAATTCCTTCCTGATCCCCCGAGAGGCAATCGGAATTTCCCCGGATCAACTTTACCTACAAATGTCAGTACTCAGTTATATTCTGTACAATTAGGAAATGTAGCCGATGCTACACACTGTCAATGTACTAATGCCATTGGCTGGGAAGGGGTTAACATCAAGGGCGATCAAGGGGTTAAATGTGTTCCTAGCTATGTGTAATGTGTGCTGCTTTTACTAATAGTTTCCTTAGTTGCTCATCTCTGCTTTGCAGGGATAAGAAACAGAGAGATCATTCTCTCTGTACAGATCCCTTTGTTGATTGTCAGCACAGAGCTTGGGCTGTGATTGGACACAGCCAATCAGCAGGTCCCAGCCATGAATCATTTGCTGGTGTCTTGTCAAGCTAGTTCCCCCATCGATATGGTTCCCTGCTTGACTGCGCAGGTGCAGACGAAGCCCACGGAAATCTCCGAACAGCTGTTCTTCTGGTGTACACGGCGCATGCGCGTCTTGGGGCGGCATCCAGGCTCATTCCTTACCATCCCCGTGGATTGGAGGATGTTAAAAAAAGAGCCAGGAGGCCGAGCGAGCGCAGCGAGCGAAGCGAGTACGTGAGGCCGGCTGGCCACTTACAGCAAATTCCACGTTGCCCTGGACCTGTTGGTACAGCTGATCAGGTTCGGTGATTTCCATTGGCTTGGATTGCGCCTGTGCAGTCAAGGGGGGAACCATATCGATAGGAGGAACTATATCGGCAGATCACCGGGACTTGTTGACAGGCTCCCACTCTGTACATTCACAGGGGTATGCATACTCCATAAACTTGGAAGCAGGCAGGCATGCGCCGTTCGTAAAAAAACATCAAATACGTGGGGTCACAACTAATTTGGGTTAAACACGCCCACATCATCCACATTTGAATTAGGCGGGCTTACGCCGACACATTTACACTACGCCGCCGTAACTTAGGGCGCAAGTTCTTTCTGAATACTGAACGAATACGGTGTAATGTATCTGAGATACGTTACGCCCGCCGATAGATACACAATTGTATCTGAATCCGGGCCACAGAAACTAACTTCACCGGGAACTTCAGGAAGCTATTGCTCACAAAGGTTTTGACAGATGACCAGCCCCAAGCTTCATCCATTTCACTTCATAAGGGCCCATAGGTGTGCGCACAGGGCGTGCCAGGTGTGCCTGGGCACACCCTAATCACCCTGTGCTGCGCAGATTTCCCATGCTGCCTGTCTGCAGAGAAAGGGATAGGGGAATCTCTGTCCTCAGTCCCTTTCTCTGTCTCAGAAGTGAGACATGAGGGGTCTGTTTAGCCCCTGATATTTCACCAAAGCCCCCCAATGGGGCTCCTAAACAATTGTAAAAAAATATTTAATTACATTTTTTTTTTTTTTTAATACAAATAAACTACTGACACCAATCTCTGCCCTACTGACAACATCTACTGACACTGTCCATTGCCCTACTCATGGGTGTCCGCTCCATAGGGCAAGGGGGGTCGTTTACCCCCCCCCCTGGAATCGACAGGGAGAGCCAGGAGCAGGGCCGGGTTCTCCGACGCTCATATCGTATGTCATGGAGCTAGGTCTGTGTGCAAGGTCCCACCCCCCTAGTTCGGCTCGTCTGATAGTCTTCTAGTGTTCCGCCTATCACACGAGCCGAACTAGGGGGGCAGGACCTTGCACACAGACCCAGCTCCGTGACATACGTTACGAGCACCAGAGGACAGAGGGATGGGAGCGCTGTTTTAAATCGTTTACTAGGCCTGTGCTTTGTTTGTTCCAACATTTGTAACACTAGACTATTTTCTGATGTGTTTTTAGCAAGTCTGGAAACGCAAAGCAAACACAACACAGAGTTGTAGCCTACGGCATAGTTTCTAGTTGTCCCTTATTTAGAGTGCCCGTCCCTCTTCTGGAATCAAATCCATTTGTCCCTCATTCCAAAAGGTTCCTCTTTTAGACCTGAAATAAATATACTATCAATATAGTGTAGTGTTTCAGTCAAGGGAAAGGGGTGCTGTATAATGTAAAGGGGTCCAGTTAAGCAGGGTGCTGTGTAATGTAAAGGGGTCCAGTAGTGCAGGGTGCTGTGTAATGTAAAGGGGGCCAGTGATGCAGGGTGCTGTGTAATGTAAAGGGGGCCAGTGATGCAGGGTGCTGTGTAATGTAAAGGGGGCCAGAGGTGCAGGGTGCTGTGTAATGTAAAGGGGTCCAGTGATGCAGGGTGCTGTGTAATGTAAAAGGGTCCAGAGGTGCAGGGTGCTGTGTAATGTAAAGGGGGCCAGTGATGCAGGGTGCTGTGTAATGTAAATGGGTCCAGTGATGCAGGGTGCTGTGTAATGTAAATGGGTCCAGTGATGCAGGGTGCTGTGTAATGTAAATGGGTCCAGTGATGCAGGGTGCTGTGTAATGTAAAGGGGTCCAGTGATGCAGGGTGCTGTGTAATGTAAAGGGGGCCAGTGATGCAGGGTGCTGTGTAATGTAAAGGGGGCCAGTGATGCAGGGTGCTGTGGTAATGTAAAGGGGGCCAGCATAGGTGTGCGCAGCCTATTACATTAGGGTGTGCACCCCAAAGTTTACATACATACATAAACACACACAGACACACAGTATTATATATTAATGTAAACAAATATTTTAAAATTTATTAAAACATGGATAATGTCAGTAGAGCAGTAGACGTAATTAGTAGGGCAGTGGACAGTGTCAGTCGTTTTTTATTAAAAAAAATGTTTTTACAATTTTTTCCATTCTTTTTTTTTTTTTTTTTTTTTTATTTTAAATGTAAACATTTTTTTTGAGGAGTCCTTTTGGTGAAATAATAATAAGACTTTGGTGAAATATCAGATGTCTAAACAGACCTCTGATGTCTCGCTTTTCAGACAGAGAAAGGGAGTAAGGTCAGAGATTTCCCAATCTCTTTCTCTGCAGCCTCAGCTGCACTGAACACTAAGGCCCCATACACACGAGAGGATCGATCCGCTGAAATTTATCCGCGGACCGGTTTCAGCGGATAGATCCGCTGGTGTGTACGATCCAGCGGATATTTATCCGCGGATATTTTTCCGGGCGATGGATTTCCAGCGGATCAAAATTTCTTAGCATGCTAAGAAATCGATCCGCTGGAATCCAGTCCAGCGGATTGATCCAATGGTCTGTACAGACTCACCGGATCAATCCGTCCGAATCCATCCCTCTCATGCGTCGTAATGATCCCTCGCATGCGTGGAAGTCCTTAACTTACAGCGTCGCGCATGTCGCCGCGTCATCATCGCGGCGACGGTGCGACACGTCACGGCGGAGGGAATTCCGCGCGGATTTTGATCTCATGGTTAGTACAACCATGAGATCAAAATCCGCCAGAGGATTTATCCGCGGAAACGGTCCTCCGGACCGTTTCTGCGGATAAATCCTCTCGTGTGTACTAGGCCTGAGGCTCCATTCACACCTAGGCGTATTTAGGCCAGACGCACGACGCTCGATACGCTGGAGGGGAGAAATACCATTGCCCTCTATGGAGATGGTTCACATCTCCACGCCGAACGCCGAAACGCCGAACGCCTGAAGCTCAAAACAAGTCCCGGACCCTTTTTTTCAGACGGCTTCGGCATTCGGCATAGGAGATGTGGACCTGGGGGTTAATGGGGGTTAAAATCGCGGCATTTTGTCGCTGCAAATCGCGGTACAAAACGCTGCAATTTGTCGCCGCAATTCGCGGGACAAAACACAGCGATTAGGTGTGAATGCAGCCTTAATGCATGGGAAGTGTTCTGTGCTAAGCAGCTTCCTGTTTCTTCACAAACACAGTTTACTATGCTTTAGTTATGAATAGACACAGGAGCGATTGGTACCTCACTGTATTAATTTAGAAAATGAAGGGGCTGGTAAATGACATATTTATTATATTGCAGCTTGCTAATTCTTAGGCCCCATACTCACGAGCAAACATGTCTGCTGAAACTGGCCCGCAGGCCAGTTTCAGCAGACATGTTTGGTCGTGTGTGGGCGCGAGCGGGCCGAATTCCAGCAAACATTTGCCCGCCGGGCCTTTTCCCAGCAGACAAATATTCCTAGACTTGTTTTAAAACAGTCCGCTGGAATTCTGCCCGCTCGGACATGTACGGTCGTCAGTACAGACCTACCGTACATGTCCAGGCGCCCGCCGTCCCTCGCATGCGTCGAATGACTTCGACGCATGCGTGGAAGCATTTTAAAGGCGGGCCGCCCACGTCGCCGCGTCATTGTCGCGGCGACACCGCGTCATCGACGCGGCGACACCGCGGACACGCCCCGCGTATTGTTTACGCGCGGACTTCTGTACGATGGTGTGTACAACCATCGTACAGAAGCCCTCTGGCAGACATGTATGGTGAAAACGGTCCGACGGACCGCTTTCACCATACATGTTTGGTCGTGAGTACCCGGCCTTAGATGTGAGATTTGGTGGGGTGGGACATTGGGGGCCCAGGCACCAGGGGGAATTGGTGCTGCGCAAGGCGATTAGGGTGTACCCAGGCACACCTGGCACACCCCCTGCGCACGCCTATGGGGGCCAGTGATGCAGGGTGCTGTATAATGTAAAGGGGTCCAGAGGTGCAGTTGTGAAGAGGGGGTACACAGTAGTGACAAAGAGATATTGAAAGATGCAGGGGGCACAGTGGGGTGTTTTTTGTCTTCATTTTAACGTGGGGGGTGCTTTTAACCCCCGCTAGCGGTCGGAAAAAATAGTAAAATGCGACTGTGTATCGCCGCTGCCGAAGCACCTCCTCCTGAAAAAAATTCAGCGGACGCCCATGGCCCTACTGCTATATATACAAACACACATGTGTGGGGTGCACATCCTAATGCAATAGGCTGCGCACACCTATGTAAGGGCTCGATCAATAAAGTTTGATTCTTGCATGGCAGAGAGAAAAGCCAGTTTGAGGACTGAAACATCCATCAAAATCAACTGTCATGAGCAAGGGCTCCTGTGCCTGGAATTCTTCTTGTTCCGCTGAGACTGCTGAGCCTGATGAACCCTATGATATGCTCTCAGGTTGATTGGCTACCAATTATGATCGGTCTTGTGAGCAATGAATCCTCTGTAGATTTTGTAACCTAAATACATACCCAAAGCTCCCATGCAGCAGTTTAAAATCAAGAACCTGGATCTCTTGGGTTGTAACAAAAATGGAAATTGAAGCGCCTCAATGCTGCTAAGAGATCCAGATACAACTCTATTTCCGTAAGAGTCAGGGGAACAATCCAAAGAGAGCATAATGCATTTTGGGGATGCCAAATGTCCTCGTCATCAGGGCAGGTTTGAAAGCAATGCGAATACACTAGAAAATGTTGAAGCTGTGGGCGTGTTTTATGTATATTAACTGTGACCCCACGTAAATGACGTTTCGATCGAACGGCGCATGCGCCGTCCGTGGACGTATCCCAGTGCGCATGCTCCAAATGACGTCGGCAAATCGTCAATGCTTTCGACGTGAACGTAAATTACGGCCAGCCCCATTCACGGACGAGTTACGCAAACGACGTAAAATTTGAAAAATTTGACGCGGTTCCGACGTCCATACTTAACATTGGCTGCGCCATGTTTTTGGTGGTTTATCGTTACGCCTGAAAACCCCTTACGGAAACCGCGTATCTTTACTGCGACGGCCGGGCGTACGTTCGTGAATAGGCCTATCTAGCTGATTTACATATTCTAGGCGTAAATCAGCGTACACGCCTCTAGCGGGCCAGCGTAAATATGCAGTTAAGATACGACGGCGTAGGAGACTTACGCCGGTCGTATCTTAGCAATATTTAACCACTTCCAGACCTGCGCACGACGATGTACGTCCTATTTTTAAAGACGGATATCTCGGTAACGGCAGCAGCTGCTGTCACAACCGAGGTATCCATCTTTAGTGTGCGCGGTCTGGAATCCGATAATGGCGGTCTCCGCGGCGGATTCACCGCGAGATCGCCGTTATCGGTGGCGGGAGAGGGGCCCCCCCCCTCCCGCCGCTCTCCCGTGCCCTCCGCCGCTTACCGGAGCCGTCGGTAGCGGCGGAGGCGATCGGATGCTGTCGGCTGGTGAGCGGGGACGAGACTGAAGGAAAAATCTCCTTTCGCCCGTCCCCATAGCTCGGCTGGGCGGAAGTGACGTCAAAACGTCAGTCCCGCCCAGCCTCTTAAAGAGACAAATTTTTTTTTTGGTCATTTGAAAAAATGACATTTTTTTTTTTTTTTCTATTTTTTGCATTTAAGCCCAAATATGAGATCTGAGGTCTTTTTGACCCCAGATCTCATATTTAAGAGGACCTGTCATGCTTTTTTCTATTACAAGGGATGTTTACATTCCTTGTAATAGGAATAAAAGTGATAATTTTTTTTTTTTTTTTTTTTTTTCAGTGTTAAAAATTCTAAAATAAATAAAAATAAATGCGAAAAGCAAAAAAAAATTTTTTTAAAGCGCCCCGTCCCGACGAGCTCGCGCGTAGAAGCGAACGCATACGCGAGTAGCGCCGACATATGAAAACGGTATTCAAACCACACAAGTGAGGTATCGCCGCGATCGTTAGAGCGAGAGCAATAATTTTAGCCTTAGGCCTACTCTGTAACTCAAAAAATGCAACCTGTAGAATTTTTTAAACGTCGCCTATCAAGATTTTTAAGGGTAAAAGTTTGACGCCATGCCACGAGCGGGCGCAATTTTTAAGCGTGACATGTTGGGCATCATTTTACTCGGCGTAATATTATCTTTCAAAATATATAAAACAATTGGGCCAAATTTATTGTTGTCTTATTTTTTAATTCAAAAAAGTGAATTTTTTCCAAAAAAAGTGCGCTTGTAAGACCGCTGCGCAAATACGGTGTGACAAAAAGTATTGGAATGACCACTATTTTATTCTCTAGGGTGTTAGAAAAAAAAAATATATAATGTTTGGGGGTTTTAAGTAATTTTCTAGCAGAAAAAAATGTTTTAGTCTTGCAAACACCGAATCTGAAAAACACCTAAGGTCTGGAAGTGGTTAAGCGTATCTCAGTTTGAGAATACGCTTAAATATACGACGGCGGGGATTCGGACTTACGACGGCGTATCTACTGATACGCCCGTCGTAACTCTTTATAATTCTACCCCAGAGTTTGCTCATTGCTCAAGTGCCCCTGGCAACCTCTAAAGCAGGGGTCTCAAATTGGTGGCCCTTCAGCTGTTGCGGAAACTAAAAGTCCCATCGTGCCTCTGCCTAAGGGATAAAAAAACAAAAGTGTGGCGCTAAGTGAGCAAGTCAATAGCGTGTGAACCTGGAAGGGTAAGATAGGGAACGCAAAATTGAATGTGAACAAAAGCAAAGCATAAAAGTCCAAAGTGAATAATAAACATTTATGGAAGGTCCACTAGAGTTCAGAATAAAGTGAAAGGTCTTTCTTGGATAATCCGGGATGAATCTTGAAAATACAGTCAAAATGGTAAAGTGTTCACACTTACCAGATTCGATGGTCATACTTACCGTATAGAACGTGGGTCAAACAGGCACTCAGGAGGGAATGACCTCAAACAGGAGCTCCCAACACTGGAAAAACAGGATGAAGGGTTCCACCCAAAGTTGAACACTTCTTAGGCCCCGTACACACGATAGAATCCATCCGCTGAAAAATCCCAGCAAATGGGTTTCAGCGGATAGATCCTATGGTGTGTACACTCCAGCGGATCTGTTTCCGCGGATATTTCTCCCCTGGGATGGATTCCAGCAGATCGGATATTCGCTGACATGCACAACAAATCCATCTGCTGGAATCCATCCCAACGGATGGATCCGCTGGTCTGTATAGACTGACCGGATCCATCCGTCCGAAGGGATCCCCCGCATGCGTCGTAATGATTCGACGCATGCGTGGAATTCCTTATATGACAGCGTCGCGCACGTCGCCGCATCATAATCGCGGCGACGGCGCGACACGTCATCGCCAGAGGATTTCAGCGCGGATTTCAATGCGATGGTGTGTACACGCCATCGCATAGAAATCCGCGGAAATCCTCGAGAGGATTTATCCGTGGAAACGGTCCGCTGGACCGTATCCGCGGATAAATCCTCCCGTGTGTATGGGGCCTTACTGTCTTTCCAGTGGTGGGAGCTCCTGTTTGAGGTCATTCAAAAGTGCTTGTTTGACCCACGTTCTATACGGTACGTATGACCATCGAATCTGGTAAGTGTGAACATTTTACCATTTTGACTGTATTTTCAAGATTCATCCCGGATTATCCAAGAAAGACCTTTCACTTTATTCTGAACTCTAATGGACCTTCCTTAGATGTTTGTTATTCTCTTTGGACTTTTATGTTTTGGTTTTGTTCACATAAAATTTTGCATTGCCGATTTTACCCTTCCAGGTTCACACGCTATTCACTTGCTCACTAAGCCCCCATTCACGTCTAGGCGTTTTAACGCCTGTAGTGCTACGCCACTGCCGCCAGAGGGATGAAAACACATGTCCCTCTATGGAGATGGTTCACATCTCCACGCCGAACGCCGGACGCCTGCCGCCTGAAAAAAGGTCCCGGACCTTTTTTTCAGGCGGCTTTCGGCGTTCGGCTAGGTGATGGGAACCATCTCCATAGAGGGGGTCAATCTGGGGCACATCTAGGTGGACAATACCGGCGTTTTGTCGCCGCAAATCGCGGTACAAAACGCTGCTATTTGTGCCGCGATTTGCGGCGACAAAACCCCGCGAATTTGTCTGCCTAGTTGTGAATGGAGCCTTAGCGCCACACTTTTGTTTTGTTATTTCTATTTTGCACTGTAAATCTAGTGACGCGTTGGCTGCTTTTTTCTTTTTTACTCTGCCTAAGGGAGTCATGCTTGTAACTGTCAGCCTTGCAATGCCTCATGGGGGGTTGTAGTTTTGCAACAGTTGGAGGGCCGCCAATTTGAGACCCCTGCTCTAAAGGAACTTTAGCATCCCATGGAACCTTGGTTGATAAAGGCTGCTCTATATATATTAACTTTTAGGCACTGGCGTAACAACCGGGGGGGCAGCAGGTGCGTCTGCCCCGGGCGCTGAGCTAAGGGGGGGGGCACCGGCGTTACCCGGCTCGTTCCAGTCGCCTATCCATGGCCAGTCAATGTAAGCCCTCACAGCCGTAAACGTCGCCCGATTCCCGTCGGCCCTGCAATGGCTGTGAGAGCGAGCGGGATCGATACGCAGCCTCTTCACTTCTCCCAATCTCTCAGCTCAGATGGCTGCCAATTGGCCGCCGCCAACTAGTCCCCCTGCGCCATTGGCCGGCTCGCCTCCATTGTCCTGACCAGCGGCCGACGCCCATTGGGCAACGTTGGAGTGACGTCAGGCAAGAGCAAACAGCGCGCAAATACAAACTGTCTGCCATCGGCGGCAAATCAGCGTGCGGCCCCCCGGAAATGGGGGCGGAGGAAGCAGCTGCAGGCTGAGAGTTGAGCGATCTGCAGACGGAGTGCAGGCAGAGCGGCAGCTATAGAGTCCAGGACCCCTTCTGTGTGCAATCCAGGGGCCCCTGTGACAGGTCATGGCTTCCAGGCTGTCCCAGTCCCACCTGAAGCTGGAGGCAGAGATAGAGCGCTGCAGGGCAGAGTGTCAGTGGGAGAAGATCCTAAGCCTGAGCAAGCAGCTGGCCCCCAGGGGCCCTGAAAGTACCGGTAGGTGACCCCCCTCCCTGAAATCCCTGCACTGAGCACACCCCATCAGTATCAGGCAGCTGAGGGCTGGGCTCAAGGTGAGCTGCACACTCAGGCAGGTGACTCAGCACTGATAACACAGCACTGTGTACTGATCTGGAGGGCAGGAAGTGGCAGGGTGAGGGGCCCCGGGGCCCTGAGATCACAGGACTTCCTGAAAATGATTGGTGGCGGTTGTCTGGGTGCACTGAGGCTTCACATGGATTTCCTGCAGTAATATCTTCTGACACCCGACCCTTCATATGTGTACATGTTATGGGGGAACCCCGGGGGGATATGTAACACACAGAGGAGGCGGGGCCCCAGGAACATGCATACAACGCATCAAAGTCCCGTCCCCGTCACATCAGTTGTCCCACTATCACATCAGAGGTCCCCCTTACATCAGAGCCCTCCACACAACCCAGCTATTCACACCTTGTACCCGCCGCTCTCCGCACTATAGCCGGCCTCTCATGAACGTGCACAATGATCAGCCTAGGCGGGGGGGGGGGGGGCGGAAAAATAATTTCTGCCCCGGGCGCCCATAACTCTGGTTACGCCACTGCTTTTAGGCAATTATCAACATTAAAGTGGAAGCTCTGCTTATCAGCCTCCTCTCTCCCCTCCGGTGCCACATTTGGCACCTTTCGGGGGGTAGGGGGGAGTGGGTACCTGTTGTTGAGAGGTACCTGTCCCCACTCCTGAGAGATCTCGCCATGGTGATATCACTTGGAAGTTCAGACTCTCTCCTTCGGGCCATTCAGAAAGCGCAGCGAGCTCCGCGAATGCGCACTAAGGAACCGACTGTCTTCACTGCCTGGTTCCCTTACAACGAATGGTGGTGGCAGCCCCTGAGAGCCGATGGAAAGAGGCCAGATAAGTGTCCTTATATTAAAAGTCAACAGCTACAGTATGTGTAGCTGTTGGCTTTAATTTTTTTGCTGGGGGAGGGGCGAAGCAGGCTTCTGCCATTTTTTTTTAAAGTCAGCAACTACAAATACTACAGCTTCTGACTTTTAAAATAAGGACACTTCCCTGTCCAGGGCGCCTGCAATGTCGGCACCCGATCTATCCGTTGCCTCTCGGGTGCTGCCGCTGCCATCTTCGGTAAGGGAATAAGGAAGTGAAGCCTTGGGGCTTCACAGACTGGTTCCTTACTGCACATGCACTGCACAATCCCACTGGTCCATGCTGTCTTCTGGGACCTGTGTGTCTCCCAAAAGACAGTGGGGGGCGGAGAAGGTGCCGGAAGTGGCGTAGATACCCGTGGGTTGCCCGGGTATCTATGCCCGAAGGTGGGAGAAAAATACCTGTATTAGACCGGTATCTGCTCCCCCCTGAAAGGTGCCAGATGTGACACCGGGGGGGGGGGGGGTTCCGAAAAGCGGAAGTTCAATATTTGGGTGGAACTCCACTTTAACCACTTAAGGACCGCCTCCTGCACATATACGTCGGCAGAATGGCACGGCTGGGCACAAGCACGTACCTGTACGTCCTCTTTAAGTGCCCAGCCGTGGGTTGCGGGCGCCCACCCGTGGCGCAGGCCCGCGTCGCTCGCCCGCGACCCGGTCCGAAGCTCCGTGACCGCGGCCGTGGGACCCGATCGCCGCTGGAGTCCCGCGATCGGTCCCCGGAGCTGAAGAATGAGGAGAGCCGTGTGTAAACACAGCTTCCCCGTTCTTCACTGTGGCGCTGTCATTGATCTTGTGTTCCCTGATATAGGGAAGCACGATCAATGACGTCACACGTCCAGCCCCGCCCCCCTACAGTTAGAAACACATATGAGGTCACACTTAACCCCTTCAGCGCCCCCTAGTGGTTAACTCCCAAACTGCAATTGTCATTTTCACAGTAAACAATGCATTTTTATAGAATTTTTTGCTGTGAAAATGACAATTGTCCCAAAAATGTGTCAAAATTGTCCGAAGTGTCCGCCATAATGTCACTGTCACGAAAAAAATCGCTGATCACCGCCATTAGTAGTAAAAAAAAAATATTAATAAAAATGCAATAAAACTATCCCCTATTTTGTAAACACCATGGGGTAGATTCAGAGAGAAGATACGATGGCGTATCTCCAGATACCAGTGTGCGGGGTCGTATCTATGCGCCTGATTCATAGAATCAGTTACGCATAGATTTCCCTAAGATCCGACCGGCGTAAGTCTCTTACACCGTCGTATCTTAGGCATATTTACGCTGGCCGCTAGGTGGCGCTTCCGTATATTTAGGCACGGAATATGCAAATGAGCTAGATACGTCGATTCAGAAACGTACGTCCGGCCGGTGCATTTTTTTACGTCGTTTGCGTTAGGCTTTTTTCGGCGTATAGTTACCCCTGCTATATGAGGCGTATCCTATGTTAAGTATGGCCGTCGTTCCCGCGTCGAGTTTTGAAAATTTTACGTCGTTTGCGTAAGTCGTTCGCGAATAGGGCTGGACGTAATTTACGTTCA
Organism: Rana temporaria; assembly: GCF_905171775.1. Taxonomy (NCBI): domain Eukaryota; kingdom Metazoa; phylum Chordata; class Amphibia; order Anura; family Ranidae; genus Rana; species Rana temporaria. Next base: position 465,865,781 of record NC_053492.1, on the reverse strand, counting down.
CGTCGAAAGCAATGACGATTTGCGGCGGAATTTCGAGCATGCGCACTGGCATGCGCCGTTCGTAAAAAATGTCAAATACGCGGGGTCACAGTTAATATACAAAAAACACGCCCACATCATCCACATTTGAATTAGGCGTGCTTACGCCGACACAGATACGTTACGCCGCCGTAACTAAGGGTGCAAGTTGTTTCTGAATACAGAACTTGCGCCCTAAATTACGGGGGCGTAACGTATCTGAGATACGCTACGCCGGGCGGATAGATAGACCATTCTATCTGAATTTAGCCCTATAAATTTTGCGCAAATCGATAAATACTTATTGCGATTTTTTTTACCAAAAATATGTAGAAGAATACGTATCGGCCTAAACTGAGAAAAAAAACGTGTTTTTGTTATATATTTTTGGGGGATATTTATCATAGCAAAAAGGAAAAAATATTGAATTTTTTTCAAAATTGTCGCTCTATTTTTGTTTATAGCGCAAAAAATAAAAACCGCAGAGGTGATCAAATACCACCAAAAGAAATCTCTATTTGTGGGGAAAAAAAGGACGCCAATTTTGTTTGGGAGCCACGTCGCACGACCGCGCAATTGTCAGTTAAAGTGACGCAGTGCCGAATCGCAAAAACTGGCCGGGTCCTTTACCTGCATTTTGGTCCGGGTCTTAAGTGGTTAAGTCAAGTCAAGATTAATGGGATTCTGGCAGCGATGGTTTGATAGGCAGACTTATTGGGTGGTATTTTCTAGCTGAGATAGACAGATTGCTGGAAGTTGAGTCTTCCCATTGTCTGACTTTTCTATCCGAAATGCATTCACAGGCCATTTTAATATCCTAATTGAAACAAAGGTTCTAATAAATATGTAAATGTCAAAAGCAATTAATATACGGCGAGTCTTATTGATGAAGGGCAGTAAAAGTAGTTACATATAAACGTCTCCATTAATATTTTACAACTGTGCTTATAAATAGATAGATGGAGTTGATACAACAAGGGAAGCGATCAATGTGTGCAGTCAACCCAACGCGACAACTCACACTCCGTCTCTTTCCTATAGAGACCGGGACGGGGGCATTCTTCACTGCCAGCCATTACTATTCAAGTGCATTTCAGATGATAGCATTTCAACCGCTGACAACACCCGTCGAGGGAATCCATCACAAGAGACAAAACTAAAAACCACACGGCCGGAAAAGACCGAGAAAGAAAATTATTTTAAAGGTTCAAAGAGCTAGATAACAGAAAACCCATCACAAGTGCTCTAAAAACCAAAATGATCACAGAAATTCGTTTTTTCATTTGTAAGTGCATTGGGGCTGACTCCCCCCCCCCCCCCCCCCAAAAAATGTTAGAATTTTGAGATAATATTTCAGAGCGCAAAGATAATAAAAAGTCAAAGTTCTGACCTATCTCCTAACCAGTGGTGGCTGGTGCTCAATATTTGGGGGGCGCAAACATACTGAAAAAAACAAAACATAAATTGCAGCCACTGTGCCCATCAAACGCAGCTACTGTGACCATAAAATGCAGCCACTGTGCCCATCAAACGCAGCTACTGTGATCATCAAATGCAGCCACTGTGCCCATCAAGCGCAGCTACTGTGCCCATAAAATTCAGCTATTGTGCCCATCAAACGCAGCTACTGTGATCATCAAATGCAGCCACTGTGCCCATCAAACGCAACTACTGTGACCATAAAATGCAGTCAATGTGCCCCTCAAACGCAGCCATTGTGCAATAAAAACGCAGCAACTGTGCCATCAAACGCAGCCATTGTGCCCATCAAACGCAGCCATTGTGCAATAAAAACGCAGCAACTGTACCATCAAACGCAGCCATTGTGCCCATCAAACGCAGCCACTGTGCCATCAAACGCAACCACTGTACCATCAAACGTAGCCACTGTGCCATCAAACGCAGCCACTGTGCCCATCAAAAGCAGCCACTGTGCCCATAAAACACAGCCACTGTGCCCATCAAACGCAGCCACTGTGCCCATCAAAAGCAGCCACTGTGCCCATCAAAAGCAGCCACTGTGCCCATCAAACGCAGCCACTGTTCCATCAAACGCAGCCACTGTTCCATCAAACGCAGCCACTGTGCCCATCAAAAGCAGCCACTGTGCCCATCAAACGCAGCCACTGTGCCCATCAAACGCAGCCACTGTGCCCATCAAACGCAGCCACTGTGCCCATCAAAAGCAGCCACTGTGCCCATCAAACGCAGCCACTGTGCCCATCAAACGCAGCCACTGTGCCCATCAAACCGAGCCACTGTGCCCATCAATCACAGCCACTGTTCCATCAAACGCAGCCACTGTACACATAAATTGTCGCCACTGTGCCATCAAACGCAGCTACTGTACCCATCAATTGCTGCCAGTGTGCCCATTAATTGCTGACACTGTGTCCATCAATTTCTGCCAGTGTGCCCATCAATTGCTGCCAGTGTGCCCATCAATTGGCACTACTGTACCTCATCAATTGCTGTCACTGTGCCCCATAAATTGCTGCCACTGTACACCATCAATTTCTGCCAGTGTTCCCATCAATTGCCGCTACTGTGCCCCATTAATTGCCGAGGGTGACAGGAGAGAGGGGGGCAGCGCTCCTGCACCATTTATGGACGCACCACCACTGCTCCTAACTCTGATTCATCATCTCAAAGTGGTTTGGGAGCTAACCTCAGAATTCTGACTTACCCCTCGTTTACAGCGGTGCGATTTGTCCTGCAATATGACAGTTCCAAGGCCCATGACAAGTCATACCCCATTGTCAACAAAAGAACCATTCAAATTTCCACGACTTTGACAAAGGTTCCTGCACTACTTTTTTCTGATTTCCTTGCGACTCACATGGACTTCTGTTGAACGAAGTCAGCGGCCGCAATGAAATCGGAGGTGCAATTCGCACTGATCTGCAGCTTTGAAATTGCGCAGAAGTAGTGCAGTTTCAAAGCAGCACCAATGTGATCCAGGGCTTACTTGGACCACCAATAAACAGTGGCGATAGCACACAAAAGTTGGTGGGATATATTAGACAGTTCCCGTCTGGCCAATAGCAGATTAACGGCTGGGCGGTGGTTTTGTTACCCTGACTGGAAGTCATATGACCTCCTGTCAAGATACGCCGATTGCGTGGCCGCAGGGGCCGCACAGTGGCACATTCTGTCACCAGCGGTGTCCAAAGGACACAGCCAATGACTGATGAGCGTACCGGCGCACTGCCGTTACCATGTGACCGCCGTGACCATTCACAGTAGGTCACATGACAGTTGTATACAATGGATGGCTTCCCTTTATGCCATCCATTGGATACAACTGTTTTGCTAGCTGTGATTGGTCAGTGTGATCACATGGTACAGACACGGCCAATGACTGATCAGAGTACCGGCTTACTGCCAGTACCATGTGACCACTGTGACCAATCACTGCAGGTCACATGACAGTTGTATCCAATGGATGGCATCCATTGGATACAACTCTGTTGCTAGCTGTGATTGATCAGTGGGATCAGATGGTACATACACAGCCAATGACTGATCAGAGTACCGGCTCACTGCCGTTAATCATGTGACTGCCGTGACCAATCACAGCAGGTCACATGACAGTTGTATACAATGGTTGGCTTCCTTTCATGCCATCCATTGGATACAACTGTGTTGCTAGCTGTGATTGGTCAGTGTGATCACATGGTACAGACAGGGCCAATCACAGCCCATCTGTACCATGTGATTAGCTCTGGTCGATCACAGCTTATCAAAACAAAACAGACTGAATGGATCAGTTTCATTAAGTAAAATGCTTGCTTATATTAATGTAATGCACTGCTATAAGCAAACGAAACATCTAGAGAAAGATATAAAAATAAAATCCTGATCCCTTCCACAGAGGGGTACAATCCCAAATTTTGGGTTGTCCTCAGAAAAGTAATAGAGGGGAAATCTTCCAATGGAAACACTAGTTCTGGTGCCCTGGGGGACCCCAAGGGATTCCCCTAATTTGCTGGGATATTCTCTCACTTCCTGTTTGGCTATGGGACAGGAAGTGAAGGGAAATCTACGAAATGGAACACAGATGACGAATAAAAATCTGACAGGGGATATAACCTTCCCTTACTTTATCCAAAATGAAAAAATGTGCCTACAGTTCTACTTTAATTTTTGTAAAGTAAATAAACCCAGCTCAATTTATTGCGGTGTCCGCTGATGCCAAGCCTTTAAAGTGTAAAAAAAGTCTTGCGAAATAGTCAAGCACCGGCCCTGTGCACTATGCATTTGCATTATTTTCCACGCAATACTCAGCACACTCTATGTGTATTTTTATAGCACCAATTAGAGATATTTCTGTTCTAAATACATGATCTCATGCTAGATTTTGGCTAACAATAAAAGGAAACATTTCCATCTCTTTATGTACTTGTATGCTCATATAAGAGTCCATATGGTAACTACAGTATTGTATATACAGTATATGGAATTAGTATAAATGCAGCTCATAAAAATAGCAGAAAAGCAATTGAATTCCCTTTTTTCGGTGTTGCTATTTATATTGTGTGTGGGGGTTCTTTTGTAGTAAAATAATGTGCATTCTAAGGCAAGGCACGGGAAATCCTCAGTTTATTGCCCCAAGCAAACAGAGCAGCCTTTCTCCATATGTTATACCCTGGTGGAACCTTTACCAATATTTTCAGGTCACTGCCAATAGTAAGCATTTGCATTAGTACTGGTACAAATGTTCTGATACCTGAAACTGTTCCCCTTGGATCTACTGCAATGTTCTGATACCTGAAACTGTTCCCCTTGGATCTACTGCAAATGCGCAGTGAATGTCCGGCGGTAAAACTGAGATACGATTAAATGTTGCTAAGATATGGCCGGTGTAAGTCTCCTACGCCGTCGTATCTTAACTGCATATTTACGCCGGCCGCTAGGGGCGTGTACGCTGATTTACGCCTAGAATATGTAAATCAGCTAGATACGCCTATTCATGAACGTACGCCCGGCCGTTGCAGTAAAGATACGCCGTTTACGTAAGGGGTTTTCAGGCGTAAAGATAAACCACCAAAAAGATGGCACAGCCAATGTTAAGTATGGACGTCGGGACCGCGTCGAATTTTTCAAATTTTACGTAGTTTGCGTAACTCGTCCGTGAATGGGGCTGGCTGTAATTTAAGTTCAATTACGGGAAATCCTCAGTTTATTGCCCCAAGCAAACAGAGCAGCCTTTCTCCATATGTTATACCCTGGTGGAACCTTTACCAATATTTTCAGGTCTCAGGGAACCCCAGCCAAAACAAATTATTCAGAAATACAGGGAAGTATGCCCATTGCATTGGTGGTCGGTGGGAAGAATGCCCCCCTTATGCCGCGTACACACGATCAGAATTTCCGACAAGAAAAGTGAGTTTTGGTCGGAAAATACCACCAAATTACATGTGTAGGCCCCTATCTGACTTTTTTTATCGGAATTTCCGACAACAAAAATTTGAGAGCTGGTTCTCAATTTTTCCAACAAGAAAAGTTCTTGTCGGAAATTCCTATCATCTGTATGCAATTCCGATGCACAAAAAGCCACGCAATGCTCAGAATCAAGCAGAAGAGCCACACTACCTATTAAACTTCATTTTTCTCGGCTCGTTGTAGCGTTGTACGTTATCGCGTTCTTGGCGGTCGGAATTTTGTGTGACCGTGTGTATGCAACACGAGTTTGAGCCAACATTCCGTCGAAAAAAAAATCCACGGTTTTCTTGTCGGAATTTCCGATCGTTGGTACTGTAAGTAGCGATGGACCTAGAATTATGTAGGCACCAGCAAATGGGGGGTCAATCAACCACAGCTCAAGGATTGCACTGATACCGGTATTGGTGCCAATAGTAAGCATTTGCATTAGTACTGGTACAAATGTTCTGATACCTGAAACTGTTCCCCTTGGATCTACTGCAAATGCGCAGTGAATGTCCGGCGGTAAAACTACGGCCGGGCGCCCACAGTTAGAATGCCGGCGCTGTGGAGAGGAGGGAGAGAGGAGTGAGGCTTTGTGTGCCCGCATCGCTGGACCGTGGGACAGGGGAGTGTCTGTTTATTAAAAGTCAGCAGCTACACTTTAATAATTTTTTTTTCAGCAGAACTCCGCTTTAACAACCAATGACTCATTCAGCTGTCAGCGGGGTTCCCCTGCTGACAGCTAAAGTGTAAACAAAAAGTACCCCCCAAAAAAAAATCTGCTTCTAAAACAGAAAGATAAAAAGAAACGTTGTTCATTTTGTATCTTTCTGTTTATTCATCTACAGATCAAAACATACAGTTCAAAGGGATGAACTTTGGCCTGCAGGTGAAGTCAGTTAAAAGCAAGTTGTCAAGTTTAATTAAAAGTCAGAAGCTACAAATACTGCAGCTGCTGACTTTTAATATATGAACACTTACCTGTCCAGGGACCCTGCAATGTCAATACCCCAGCCGATCTTTGGATCGGATGTCGGGTGCAGCCGCCGCCATTGCTGGTAGGGGGACCCGGCAGTGAAACCTTTTCGGCTTCACAGTTGGTTCCCTACTGCGCATGTGTGAAGGAAGGAGGAGGGGGAAGGAACTTCTGTCAAAAATTGGTCCCCGTTCCCCCCCTCCCCACTGAAAAATGCCAAATGTTGCACCAGAGGTAGGGAGGAGACAAATAAGCGGACGTTCATCTCCCCTTTAAATTGTCCTCTGCTTAACCCCTTATTAACCTTTAATTTACTCTAATCAGACCTGATTAACACCTTATTCTCTGTCTAAATGTAATTAATATTCTCCTGCTGTTTTTTTTTGTTCATTTCTCTTTTTTTAATATTACTAATTTAAACCTTTTTTTGTTTTTGTTTGCTTTGTTATGCTCAGATTCCCCCTTACATGACATTTCCCATCAGATTCCCCCTTACATGACATTCCCCATCAGATTCCCCCTTACATGACATTCCCCATCAGAGTCCCCCTTACATGACATTCCCCATCAGATTCCCCCTTACATGACATTCCCCATCAGATTCCCCCTTACATGACATTCCCCATCAGATTCCCCCTTACATGACATTCCCAATGAGATTCCCCCTTACATGACATTCCCCATCAGATTCCCCCTTACATGACATTTCCCATCTGAGTCCCCTTTACATGACCTTCCCCATCAGATTCCCTCTTACATGACATTCCCCATCAGAGTCTCCCTTACATGACATTCCCCATCAGATTCCCCCTTACATGACATTTTCCATCTGAGTCCCCTTTACATGACATTCCTCATCCGATCCCCCTTACATGACATTCCCCATCAGATTCCCCCTTACATGACATTCCCCATCAGAGTCCCCCTTACATGACATTCCCCATCAGATTCCCCCTTACATAACATTCCCCATGAGATTCCCCCTTACATGACATTCCCCATGAGATTCCCCCTTACATGACATTCCCCATCAGATTCCCCCTTACATGACATTCCCCATGAGATTCCCCCTTACATGACATTCCCCATCTGAGTCCCCCTAACATGACATTTCCCATCTGAGTCCCCCTTACATGACATTCCCCATCAGAGTGCCCCTTACATGACATTCCCCATTTGAGTCCCCCTTACATGACATTCCCCATCAGATTCCCCCTTACATGACATTCCCCATGAGATTCCTCCTTACATGACATTCCCCATGAGATTCCCCCTTACATGACATTCCCCATGAGATTCTCCCTTACATGACATTCCCCCATCAGATTCCCCCTTACATGACATTCCCCATGAGATTCCCCCTTACATGACATTCCCCATCAGATTCCCCCTTACATGACATTCCCCCATCAGATTCCCCCTTACATGACATTCCCCATCAGAGTCCCTTCCTAGCTCAGAAGGCCAAGTAAAATCTTGCAGAAGGTCAGATTTGGTCCACAGGTTGCTGAATTAATTAAAAAAAATCTGCATTATTAGTGTTTTTTTTTACATTTACATGAAATCCAGCTTAAAGAAAAAAAAAGAAGCAGAGATTATGTTCACAATACATATAATTTATCGGTATCCATGCACAGATTGTGAAATCCTTTCACGTAAGAGCCTGGTCTTAGTTGCACTTAAATATAGGTAATCAAAACCACATAATAGAAAACGGATTAATAATTACAAGCGCGGGCCCAGCCAGCGAAGCGTTAGTAAGTCTCCACGATACTGTTCAAACAAAGCATGACTCCCCATAAAGACCCAACTGTGCTGTGCAAAGACCGTACAGCTCTGCAAAGGTTAGAAAAACAGCTCCTTACGTCTCTTCTATATTTTCCAGGCCCCTTTTTATTAAACCAGAGATCAGCTATTGTGCTTTGGAAGAAAAGGAAAAAAATAAATGATTATTATTATTATTATTAACTGAACATGTGTATAGTGTTTTTCTTGGGGAACAATGCTAAGAAACCAGTTTAATGTGGTCTGAATAGACCCAAGGACACAACTAGAACTATAGCAGGTTGGCATGTGACCAAGCAACCAAGTGACCCTGTGCTGTCTGGCTGCAGAACGACATTTCTGAGCTGCAATAGCAATTATTAAATCATTTTCAATACATACACTATGGGCCGGATTCAGGTAGACTTACGACGGGCGTATCAGTAGATACGCTGTCGAACGTCCGAATCCGCGCCGTCGCAACTTTAAGCGTATGCTCAAACTGAGATACGATTAAATGTTGCTAAGATACAGCCGGCGTAAGTCTCCTACGCCGTCGTATCTTAACTGCATATTTACGCTGGCCGCTAGGGGCGTGTACGCTGATTTACGCCTAGAATATGTAAATCAGCTAGATACGCCTATTCACGAACGTACGCCCGGCCATCGCAGTAAAGATACGCCGTTTACGTAAGGGGTTTTCAGGCGTAAAGATTAACCACCAAAAAGATGGCGCAGCCAATGTTAAGTATGGACGTCGGAACCGCGTCGAATTTTTCAAATTTTACGTCGTTTGCGTAACTCGTCCGTGAATGGGGCTGGCCGTAATTTACGTTCACGTCGAAAGCATTGACGATTTGCCGACGTCATTTGGAGCATGCGCACTGGGATACGTCCACGGACGGCGCATGCGCCGTTCGATCGAAACGTCATTTACGTGGGGTCACACTTAATATACATAAAACACGCCCACAGCTTCAACATTTGAATTAGGCGGGCTTACGCCGGCCCTAATACGCTACGCCGCCGAATATATATATATATATATTCGGCGGCAAAATCTTTGAGAATACCATACTCGCCTCTCAAAGTTACGGCGGCGTAGCGTATAGGAGATACGCTACGCCCGCCTAAAGGTATGTGAATCTAGCCCTATATTGTCAAAAGTATTAGGACGCCGGCCATTACACACAACTTTAATGCCATCCCAGTCTTATGCCTCATACACACGATCGGTTTTCCTGACATGCCAAAACCCAATGTTTTTCCCGACGTGATTCCTCTCACGCCTGCCTTGCATACACACGTTCAGTCCAAAAAAACGATCAACCAAAGCGCAGTGACGTCCAACACGTACGACGGCACTATAAAGGGGACGAATTGTGCTATCTCCATTCCAAACGCTAGTTTTACTAGAACGAGCGCTCCCGTCTCATACTTGATTCTGAGCATGTGCGTTTTTTCCCCTCGGAAAAGCGCACACATGAGCGGTTTTCGCAACGAGAAAAAGACTGGCGGGAAACACGACGGGAAAAAATAGAGCAGGTTCGAATTATTTTGCGTAGTTGCATCAATACGTCGCCACTCCAGCCAGAGTGGGTGAAGTGCCTCCGGACAGACCCCTGCCACAGGCCTGGCAGCCGGAGTGCCACTTAAGGTTGCCGGGAGGAAGAAGTCTCTGCCACAGACTTGGCTCTGATCGAATATTGGCGCCTCTGCCACAGGCCTAGTGCAAGACTTACGTTGAACAGCAGAGCGAATCCTCCCAGTAAATTACATTAAGGTCACCGGTTGACAGTGCTAGTGTACCTGTCAATGTTCCGGTCACCAGATCCCCGATGGTTCGTTCAAGCCCTTTAGGATAACCTGCCTCCGGGTTCTCCTCAAGCTGACCCCCCACCGAACGGCATACAGCCTGGGATCTCCTCAGTAGAAGTGGGAACCCAGTAAGTCACTGGGGCCCCATAGCAGCATCAGTCGCTCCAGGCCAGGAGGGACCAGAGTCTGGAACTTCGCGTAGCGCGCGACCCCAGGCCAGGTGGGCCATAGTGGTGGGGCCTGCGATGTGCGCACACCCTAAAGGTGGGTGCCGCACCTGGAACCAGGAACCCTCAAAGAACCCAGAACAACGGCCTCCGCCACAGAAATACCCCTCCCCAGCATGCACAGCGAGGCTCAACTCCTCTCATTGGCTGAGGGTCAAGTTCCCACCTATGAACGTAAGCCTGACCTTCAGGGTTTTGGAGATCATTCAACTGCGAGTAGAGCATGGAGATGAGTTTAGGGCAAAGGGGTGTGTGTTAACAAACGTGTTTGAACCAGTGGGAAGACTACCTGCCCCTGCCTACACGCTGGGTATTATAGCCAGTTGTGTCAGAAGGGCGTTGGTAAGCAGGGCTGGTGCAAGGATGTTTGACACCCTATGCGAAACCTAATTTTGCCGCTTCCCCCTTGGCTCCACCCCTGACTTCACCTCCTTTGCACTGCCCATGTATACCCCACCTTTTTTAAAGAAGTGCCTATCAAATGCTGCCTCACCAGCGCCCATAAAATGCAGCCTACCAGCGCCTAACAATGCAACCTACCAGTGCCCATCAATGCAGCCTACCAGCACCCATCAATGCAGCCTACCAGCGCCCATCAATGCAGCCTACCAGCGCACAACAATGCAACCTACTAGCGCCCAACAATGCAACCTACCAGCGCCCAACAATGCAACCTACCAGCGCCCATCAATGCAGCCTACCAGTGCCCATCAATTAATGTTTGCTTGCTTCCATTAATTTGGGAGTCGGGGCACAGACACAGTCCTCCGCCGCCACTGTGCCTCTGACACTACGTGCGAACGGAGCAGCGGCTGCCTCCTGATGCTGAGACTTAGGCCCAGATTCTCAAAGGACTTACGACGGCGTAGCGCCATGTACGCCGTTGTACGCCCGAATGAGAGCCGTCGTATCTATGCGGCTGATTCTTAGAATCAGTTACGCATAAATTTGGCTAAGATACGAGCGGCGTAAGTCTCTTACACCGTCGTATCTTAGTTGCATATTTACGCTGGCCGCTAGGTGGCGTTTCCGTAGATTTCCGTGTCGAATATGCTAATGAGCTAGATACGCCGATTCACGACCGTACGTGCGCCCGCCGTAGCAAGATACGTCGTTTACGTAAGACATACGCCGGCGTAAAGTTACCCCTCATAAAGCAGGGGTAAGTCATGTTAGGTATGGATGTCGGAAACGTCAGAACAGCGTCGTGTTTTACGTCGTTTGCGTAAGTCGTCCGTGAATGGGGCTGGACATAAGTTACGTTCATGTCGACTAGGCATTGAGCGGGCGTAATTTAATTTGACGTGATACTGAGAATGCGTGCGCATGCGCCGTTCATTAAAAACGTCAATCGCGTCGGGTCACGATACATTAACATAAAACACGCCCACACTAGCCTACTTTGAATTACACAGGCTTACGCCGGCACAGTTACACTACGCCGCCGTAACTTTGGCCGCAAGTTCTTTGAGAATATGGGACCTGCCTCACTAAGTTACGGCGGCGTAGTGTATCTGAGATACGCTACGCCCGCCTATAGATAGGCGCTTTTTTGAGAATCTGGCCCATGCAGAGAGAAGGGAGTAGGGACACCAGTGGCCGGGCATCCTAGGCAGCAGTGGTAGAACCGGCCCTGCTGGTAAGGTCAATATAAAGGGCATGGAGGCTGTCACTCTGGGCCAGATTCACAAAAGAGATACGGCGGCGTATCTCCTGATACGCCGTCGTATCTCTGTGATCCGCCCGTCCTAACAATGCGGCTGATTCATAGAATCAGTTACGCATAGATAGCCCTAAGATCCGACAGGTGTAATTGACTTACACTGTCGGATCTTAGGATGCAATTCTATGCCGGCCGCTAGGTGGCGATTCCATTGCGGTCGGCGTAGAATATGCAAATGACTAGTTACGGCGATCCACGAACGTCCGCGTTACCCGTCGCTTTAACTTTACGTTGTTTCCGTCGAGATACGCGTCGTAAAATTAGGGCTGAGCCCTAGGTGTTCTAAGCCATGTTAAGTATGGCCGTAGTTCCCGCGTCGAAATTTAAAAAATCACGTTGTTTGCGTAAGTCGTCTGTGAATGGCGCTGGACGCCATTTACGTTAACGTTTAAACAAATGACGTCCGTGGGACGTCATTTAGCGCAATGCACGTCGGGTAATTTTCCCGACGGAGCATGCGCAGTACGTTCGGCGCGGGAACGCGCCTAATTTAAATGGTGCCCGCCCCATTTGAATTAGGCGGGCTTGCGCCGAGCGGATTTACGTTACACCGCCGGTAGGAGCTTTGTGAATCAGGCACATACGCTGTAAACCTGCGGCGGTGTAACGTAAATGGGATACGTTACGCTGCCGTGGAGAAACGTAAATGTATCAGAATCTGGCCCTCTGTCACTTGTGCCCTTCCACTTATGAAAAATATACGCCTCACTATAGTTTGTTGCATTTTTCTTCTTTTTTTTTTTTCACTAGCAATCCGCTTAAACTTTACAAGTTGTCAGAAGTCTTGCAATCAAATTTCTACTTTAAATATCTCAGTTTTTCATAATAGACTTTTAAATTGCACAGAGATATGTAATTACATGCATGAGTAGGAGAACCAGCACCTTAAGAAGTGGGTTTTCGTGAATCCTACTTTAATTACCATGATAATACCAAAGAGACGTGCAAAATAAAATAATATGCACATTCACGTATTATAGGTTAGAATATTAAGTATTTTTTTTTTTTTTTGGGGTATTTTTGCCGGAAAGCAATTTTCAGTGGATATCTCGATTTATAAACCATTTCCGTATCAAGGTGTGTCAATCGAAATGAATGAGGGTCTGATTGAAGCACTTATCCCAAGGCGTATCGCGCATTTTACAAATTGACTTTACATGGCCCCTGAGTATTGGAGATGAACACTCGGGTGCAGGGCGGGTGCTTAGAATTCACTGCCGGTTTTGGAGGTCGGCAATGATAGATGCATCTCATTAAAAACATTCTGCAAAGCCCAAAAATGACACAGCTGCCTAGCAACTCATAAACACAAATGAACATAATAGGTGAGATTCTACCTTTTTTTTTTTTTTTGGTTGCCATCCTTATCATTTGCATGATTTTCTCCTACGCGAGAATAACAGGAACCGGTAGTGAGGGTCTATTCATACTGAAGCATTCCATTGCTGTACAGGGCCGCCATCAGGGGGGTACAGGCAGTACACCTGTAAGGGGCCCGGAGGTCCCCAGGACCCCAGATGGCAATCCCCCTTTTTTTAATTTATTTAAAAAAAAATATATATATATATATTTCTTTAATATATTTTTATTTTATTTTTTATTAAAGGGCCAATTTTTTTTATTTTTTTTAGGGGTCCGGAGGCCCCCAAGGCCCCAGATGGCCTTGGGGGCCTTTTTTTTTTTAAAGGGCTCAGAGGTCCCCAGGGCCCCATGTGGCAAACACCCTTTTTTATTTTTTTATAAATGTCTATTTTTTTTTTTTTGTTTAAATATTTTTTTTATTTATTTATTTTATTAAAGGGCCCAAAGGTCCCCAGGGCCCTGGATGGCAAACCCCCCCCCCTCTTTTTTATTTTTTTTATAAATGTTTATTTAAAATATATATATATATATTTTATCTTTTATGAAAGGGCCCAGAGGTTTTTTTTTTTAAATTTTTATTAACCACTTCCCGGCGGCCGTACGACTATATACGGCCGCGCGGTGGTTTTACTTCTCTGGGGCGCCGTCATTTGACGTCCGCCCCTTTCCGTGTTCCCCGCGCGCGCTCCCGAGCGCGCAGCGAGGAACTTCTGTGCTGGCCGTGTCCCTTGGACACAGCCAATCACAGATCGCCGTGAACGGCCAATCGGAGTGGCCGTTTGCTAGGCGATCTGTGCGGCCAATGAGAGATGATCTCATATGTTTACATATGAGATCATTTCTCATTGTCGGCTCTCACAGACAGCGGTGCTGTCAGGGAGAGAGGAGACGGATCTGTGTCTCTTGTACATAGAGACACAGATCGGTCACCTCCCCCAGTCACCCCCCTCCCCCCACACAGTTAGAACACTATATAGGACACACATTTAACCCCTTCCTCACCCCCTAGTGTTAACCCCTTCCCTGCCAGTCACATTTATACAGTAATTAGTGCATATTTATAGCTCTGATCGCAGTATAAATGTGAATGGTGCCAAAAATGTTTCAAAAGTGTCCGATGTGTCCGCCATAATGTCGCAGTCGCAATAAAAATTGCAGATCGCCACCATTACTAGTAAAAAAAAAGAATAAAAAAGAATAATTCTGTCCCTTATTTTGTAGGCGCTATAACTTTTGCGCAAACCAGTCGCATATTGCGATTTTTTTTTTTACTAAAAATATGTAGAAAACGTATCGGCCTAGACTGAGGATATTAAAAAAAAAAAAAATTGAGCTATTTATTATAGCAACAAGTAACATTTTTTTTTTTTTTTTCCAAATTGTCGCTCTATTTTTGTTTATAGCGCAAAAAATAAAAACCGCAGAGGTGATCAAATACCACCAAAAGAAAGCTCTATTTGTGGGGAAAAAAGGACGCCAATTTTGTTTGGGAGCCATGTCACACGACCGGGCAATTGTCAGTTAAAGCGACGCAGTGACGAATCGCAAAAAGTCCTCTGGGCAGGAAGGGGGTTTAAGTGGCCAGTAAGGAAGTGGTTAAAGGGCCCAGAGGTCCCGGATGGCAACACCCCTTTTTTTGTAATTTCTTTTTATAAAAAAAAATATATATATTAAAGGGCCCAGAGGTCCCCAGGGCCCCAGATGGCAACCCCTCTTTTAAAAAAAAAAAATATTTATATATATTTTATATATATTTTTTATTTATCTTTTTTTCTTTTTATTAACGGGCCCAGAGGTCCCCAGGGCCCCGGATGGCTACACCCCTTTTTTTATATATATTTTTGCTATACTTCTTCTTTTTTTTGTAAAGGGCCCCCCCCGCTTCTCAATACGCGACAACCCCCCCCGCTTCTCAATTTCAGGCGGAAGCACCCCCCCCCCCCCGATTCTCTGCTCCAGGGGGCCCATGCCTGAAGCTGTGTAAGGGGCCTCATAATTCCTGATGGCGACACTGTTGCTGTACATTTTATTTTTTGTGCTATAAACAAAAAGAGCAACAATTTTGAAAATAATTTTGAAAACAATATATATATTTTTTTTACTTTCTGCTATAAAACATATCCAATAAAAAAATGTAAAAAATCGAATTTCTTCATAAATTTAGGCCAATATGTATTCTGACCCTCCCCTTCATGACCAGGTCATTTTTGGCGATACGGCACTGTATTAATTTTACTGACAATTGCGCGGTCGTGCGACGCTGTACATAAATTAAATTACCGTATATACTCGAGTATAAGCCGACCCGAATATAAGCCGAGGCACCTAATTTTACCACAAAAAGATGGAAAAAATTATTGACTCGAGTAAAAGCCTAGGGTGAGAATGCAGCTTCACTGTGCCCATTTGCAACCTAAGGCCCCGTACACACGAGAGGATCCATCTGCTGGAATTGATCCGCGGACTGGCTCCAGCGGATAGATCCCCTGGTGTGTACAATCCAGCGGATCTGTTTCTGCAGATTTTTATCCCCTGGGATGGATTTCAAGCGGATAAAAATTTGAAGACATGCTTTAAAATCTATCCGCTTGAATCCATCCCAACGGATTGATCCGCTGGTCTGTACAGACTCACCGGATCAATCCGTCCGAATGAATCCCCCGCATGCGTCGTAATGATTCGACGCATGCGTGGAATTCCTTATATGACAGCGTCGCGCACGTCGCCGCGTCATCATCGCGGCGACGGCGCGACACGTCATCGCGATGGAATTTCAGCGCGGATTTCGATCCGATGGTGAGTACACTCCATCAGATCAAAATCCTCGCAAATCCTCGAGAGGATTTATCCGCGGAAACGGTCCGGTGGCCTTACTGTGTCCATTCTCACTGTGCCCATTGCAGCCATAGGCCCCGTACACACGAGAGGATCGATCCGCTGGAATTTTTTCGCGGACCGGTTTCAGCGGATAGATCTTTCTTAACATGCGAAGAAATCGATCCGCTGGAATCCAGTCCAGCGGATTGATCCGATGGTCTGTACAGACTCACCGGATCAATCCGTCCGAATCCATCCCTCGCATGCGTCGTAATGATTCGACGCATGCGTGGAAGTCCTTATATCACAGCGTCGCGCACGTCGCCGAGTCATCATCGCGGCGACGGCGCAACACGTCACCGCGGAGGAAATTCCGTGGGGATTTTGATCTCATGGTTAGTACAACCATGAGATCAAAATCCGCCAGAGGATTTATCCGTGGAAACGGACCTCCGGACCGTTTCCGCGGATCGATCCTCTCGTGTGTACTAGGCCTTACTGTGCCCATTGCAGCCTTACTGTGCCCATTCTCACTTTGCCCATTGCAGCCTTACTGTGCCCATTCTCACTGTGCCCATTGCAGCCTTACTGTGCCCATTCTGACTGTGCCCATTGCAGCCTTACTGTGCCCATTCTCACTGTGCCCATTGCAGCCTCAGTGTACCTGTATTCTTGCAGGCTGCGGGCATCCATTTTTCAAAAGTCGCGGCTTCCTCCTGGTCCATGATAGGCGTTTGACACTGTGTTCGGCTACCACCTATCACGGAGGTCCTCTCATCCTCTGACTTTTGGGTACAACGTCGCACGACCGCGTAATTGTCAGTTAACCACTTAAGCCCCGGACCATTATGCAGGTAAAGGACCTGGCCAGTTTCTGCGATTCGGCACTGCATCGCTTTAACTGACTATTGCGCGGTCGTGCGACGTGGCTCCCAAACGAAATTGGCGTCTTTTCCCCACAAATAGAGCTTTCTTTTAGTGGTATTTGATCACCTCTGTGGTTTTATTTTTTTGCGCTATAAACTTTTTGCTATAATAAATATCCCCCAAAAATATATAAAAAAACATAATTTTTCCTCAGTTTAGGCCGATACGTATTCTTCTACATATTTTTGGTAAAAAGAAAAATCACAATAAGCTTTTATTGATTGGTTCGCGCCAAAGTTATAGGGTCTACAAACTATAGGAAAGATTTTTATGGCATTTTTATTATTTACCGTATTTATCGGCGTATAACACGCACCTTAACTTTAAAAGGGAAGTTTCAGGAAAAAAAAACTTTCCACAGCCCCCTGCATATAACACGCAGGCACAGTTTACCTTCTATTTTCAGGGTAAAAAAAGTGAGTGTTATACGCCAATAAATACACTATTTATTTTACTACCAATGGCGGTGATCTCTAATTTTTAGCGGCACTGCGACAATGCGATGGACAGACCGGACACTTTTGACGCGATTTTTGGGACCATTGGCATTCATACAGCGATCAGTGCTATAAAAATGCACTGATTACTGTTTAAATGTCACTGACAGGTTAAAAATGTGTTCCCTCTGCATGTTCTAACTGTGTGGGGATGTGAGTGACTAGGAGAGAAGCCCTAAAGAAACTAAAGGGCTCCTCTCCTCTGACAGCACAGGGATTTGTGTGTTTACACACACACATCCCCGTGCTGTAGGGTGACCACGTGTCCCGGATTGCCCGGGACAGTCCCGCATTTTGCAGATCTGTCCCGGGCACCTTCATTCCAGGACAATACAGTGTCTCAGAATGAAACTGACACAGACACCCCCCGGGCCAAACTGATGCCCCCAAAAAAGGCCGCCACATACTCACTGACAGTACTTGTCCTGGCCGGGAATGCCTGGAGGAGCACAATCCCCGCCCCCTGCTTGTGATTGGAGAAATCATAAATCCCGCCTCTTGTGTCCAATCACTGTGCTGTGACTCGTTACAGCACAAGCTGATTTTTGGGAAGGGAGGGTGTCCCTGAATTGTAGTTTGGAAATGTGGTCACCCTACCGTGCTAGCGCGCGTGCACGCGATCGCACATAGACAGCGGCAATCGTTCCCCTCCGGCCACGTGCATCAAGTCCCCCCGCGTGCGCCCTCTGGTGGCCGAAAACAGATAGGGCCAGATTCTTAAAGACTTACGACGGGCGTATCAGTAGATACGCCGTTGTAAGTCCGAATCTGCGCCGTCGCAACTTTAAGCGCATGCTCAAACTGAGATACGCTTAAATGTTGCTAAGATACGGCCGGCGTAAGTCTCCTACGCCGTCGTATCTTAACTGCATATTTACGCTGGCCGCTAGGGGCGTGCACGCGGATTTACGCCTAGAATATGTAAATCAGCTAGATACGCCTATTCACGAACGTACGCCCGGCCGTCGCAGTAAAGATACGCCGTTTACGTAAGGGGTTTTCAGGCGTAAAGATAAACCACCAAAAACATGGCGCAGCCAATGTTAAGTATGGACGTCGGAACCGCGTCAAATTTTACGTTGTTTGCGTAACTCGTCCGTGAATGGGGCTGGCCGTCATTTACGTTCACGTCGAAAGCATGACGATTTGCCGACGTCATTTGTAGCATGCGCACTGGGATACGTCCACGGACGGCGCATGCGCCGTTTGATCGAAACGTCATTTACGTGGGGTCACAGTTAATATACATAAAACATGCCCGCAGCTTCAACATTTGAATTAGGCAGGCTTACGCCGGCCCTAATACGCTACGCCGCCGTTACTACGGCGGCAAAATCTTTGAAAATATCATACTCGCCTCTTAAAGTTACGGCGGCATATAGGAGATACGCTACGCCCGCCTAAAGGTACATGAATCTACCCCATAGGACGTTCCTGTACGGGATTTGACAACAGTGCCATTGTGCCCGCAGTATATCTGCGTGACACGGTCAGCAACTGGTTAATTTGTGTTCAGATTTGGGAAAGTAAGGAATAGAACATTCTGAGACTCTGAACAATAAACAAAATCAGAGACGGCTGATTGGAGAATTGATAGAATCAGACTGTGCGGGGGTGGGGGACTGCTATGAGCGTTTCCTTTGTTGTTGCACAAAAGAAAATCTTCCAATGTATCGAAAATCTTGGTGGCGGACTGTCAATCATTCCCACTTTTTGAAATAAAAAAACAATGGCCCATATTCAGTAAGCAATTGCGCCTGCGTAACCATAGTTACGCAGCGCAATTGCTGACTTGCGCCGGCGTAACGAGTTCTCCTGATTCAGAGAACTCGTTACGCCGACTGCAGCCTAAAATCTGCGTGGCATAAGGCTCTTATGCCACGCAGATTTTAGGCTGCATTCTTGCGTTGACCGCTAGGGGGCGCTCCCATTGTGGTCAGCGTATAGTATGCAAATTGCATACTTACGCCGATTCACAACGTTGCGGCGGGCCCTGCGTACGCAAGATACGGAGTTTCCGTACGGCGTCTTTAGCGTAAGGCTGCCCCTTCTAATAGTAGGGGCAGCCAATGCTAAAGTATACCCTCCGTTCCCGCGTCGTGAAATTTGAATTTCACGCCGTTTGCGTAAGTGATACGTGAATGGCGCTGGACGCCATTCACGTTCGCTTTGAAGCAATTGACGTCCTTGCGACGTCATTTGCCGCAATGCACGTCGGGAAAGTTTCCGGACGGCGCATGCGCTTTACGATCGGCGCGGGAACGCGCCTAATTTAAATGATTCCCGCCCCCCGGCGGGATCATTTACATTGCGCGCGCTTACGCCGGGCAATTTTGCCGGCGCGCCCTCGCAATTTACGAAGCTACTGCTCCGTGAATCGAGGGCAGCGCAAAATATTTGCGGGGGCGCAGGGCAAAATCGTTGCCCTGCGCCTCCGCAAATAGAGCGCAGATCTCTTTGAATCCGGGCCAATAATGGAAGGAAGCTTTGACAGTGAAAGGATTCCATCCATCCAAAGCTCATATAGGGAGAAGGTTGTCTGCTATCCCGGTGGATGTGGATTCCTGAGGTTTCACTGGCCCAGATTCAAGAAGCACTTGTGCCCGCGCAACCTTGCGACGTCATTTGAAGCAATGCCCGTCGGGAAAGTTTCCCGACGGAGCATGCGCTGTTCGCTCGGCGCGGGAGCGCTCCTAATTTAAATGATTCCCGCCCCCGGCGGGATCATTTACATTAGGCGCCCTTACGCAGGGCAAATTAGCATAGCGCCCGCGCAATTTACGGAGCTACAGCTCCGTGAATCGCGGGCAAATCGAAATATTTGTGTGGGCGCAGAGCAAAAATCGTTGCCCTTTGCCCACGCAAATATTGCGCGGCTCTACCTGAATCTGGGCCACTGTTGGCTGTGCTCGGACAATAACCACTTGACCTCCGGAAGATTTAGCCCCCTTTATGACCAGGCCATTTTAATTTTTTGCGATACGGAACCGCGTTACTTCCCCCCCCCCTCTTTTCTTTTTTTCATTTTGAATTTTTTTTTTTTTTTCTGCAGATTATACAAGTTATTTATTTACAATGGCCCAGATTCAGGTAGCCTTGCGCTTTTTTTACGGAGGCGCAGGGCAAGGTTTTTGCCCTGCGCCCCCGCAAATTTTCTGCGCTACCCGCGATTCACGGAGCAGTAGATTGCGTGTGCACTCCGGCAAAATGCCCGGCGTAAGCGCGCGCAATTTAAATGATCCCGTAGGGGGCGGGAATCATTTAAGTTAGGCGCGTTCCCGCGCCGAGCGTAGAGCGCATGCTCCGTCGGGAAACTTTCCCGACGTGCATTGCGTCAAATGACGTCGCAAGGACGTCATTTGCTTCAAAGTGAACGTGAATGGCGTCCAGCGCCATTCACGATTCACTTACGCAAACAACGTAAATTTCAAATTTCGCGGCGCGGGAACGACGGGTATACTTTAGCATTGGCTGCCCCTGCTATTAGAAGGGGCAGCCTTACGCTAAACACGCCGTACGCAAACGACGTAAACTGCGTACGCAGGGCGCGCGTACCGTAGTGATTCGGCGTTAGTATGCAATTTGCATACTATACGCTGAGCACAACGGGAACGCCACCTAGCGGCCAACGTAAGAGTGCAGCCTAAGATATGCAGGCATAAGAGCCTTATGCCGCGCATATCTTAGGCTGCATTCGGCGTAACGAGCTCTCTGAATCAGGAGAACTCGTTACGCCGGGGCAACTAAGCAATTGCGCTGCGTAACTATGGTTACGCAGGCGCAATTGCTCTCTGAATCTGGGCCAATATCTCTCTCTAGTTTTAAATAATCTCCAGAATACCCGTTATACCACCCCTAGGAAAACAAACAAACAATCAAACAATCAGACAGACAAACCAACACACAGAAAAAAAAGAAAAAAACACAAAAAAAAAAAGGTGATTTTTTTTTCTAAAGGGCAGCTCCCCCCTCCCCCCCCAGCGTTACTTTAACCTAAAGCACAAAAAAATGGCCAGATAGAGAGGGCGTCACATGTACCCAAATGGAGAGATGACATTTAACAGTATTAGCTGGATTCATAAAGAGTTAGGCCGGCGTATCAGTAGAAACGCCGACCTAACTCGGAATCTGCGCCGTCCTAAGTTTAAGTGTATTCTCAAACTGACATACACTTTAACCTAGCTAAGATACAGCGGCCTGCGCCGTCCTATCTTAGGGTGCAATATTTAGGCTGGCCGCTAGGTGGCGCTTCCATTGCGTTCGGCGTAGAATATGTAAATCACTAGATACGCCTATTCACGAACGTACGTGCGCCCGTCGCAGTAAAGATACGCCGTTTACGTAAGGCATTTTCAGGCGTAAAGTTATTCCATCAAATAGCTGGACTAGTAATGTTAAGTATGGCCGTCGTTTCCGCGTCGAAATTTGAAAATTTTACGTCGTTTGCGTAAGTCATCCGTGAATAGGGCTGGACGTAATTTACGTCCACGTCGAAACCAATACGTCCTTGCGGCGTACTTTGCCGCAATGCACACTGGCATGCGCCATTCGTAAAAAACGTCAATCACCCCCCATTAACATAAAACACGCCCCCTCAGCCTAATTTGAATTAGGCGCGCTTATGCCGGCCCCATTTACGCCACGCCGCCGTAACTTAGCAGGCAAGTACTTTGTGAATACAGCACTTGCCTAGCTAACTTACGGCGGCGTAGTGTAAATACGATACGCTACGCCGCCGCAAAGATGCGGCAAGGTACGTGAATCCAGCTATATGACATAAAAAAATGCAGGAGCGCCAGTGCGTCAATGCGTTTTGCTTAACCGCTCCTTTAGGACACACATTGGGGGGGGGGGGTATAGGAACAGGTCTCACTACATAAAATAGAAGAACGTGTCATTTAACAAATTACTCATATATGTATCGAATTAAATATTGATATCAATTCTATTTTATATCGATATTTAATATGATGTATACAAAGTTTAATGTCTTTCTGTTTTTCCTCCCGGCCAATCAGGAAGCAGGTCCTGAGACCCGATTGGCCGGGAGTCTTAAGACCCCATTGGCAGGATTCCAGGACTCCAGGTTGGCCGGGAGGAGACCGTGGGGACTCAGGGCTGGGACTCGGGGAGAGAGACACAGCGATTTTGGTGGTGGGTGTTGGATGGCTGTGTGGGGGCCCGTGGGCTGCCCCCCACCCCCCAAATTTTTTTAGCACCAATCGCCACTGCGGCCAATAATTCATGCCCAGAGCTCTAGTGCTGGTAAACAACACAGAGCTCTAGGAAGGGAACGACCTGTCAGTTTCTCACCCCTGCAAAGCAGGGATGAGAAACTGAGAGACCAGTCAATAAAAGCGGCACAGTGTACACACATTGCACATTGTTAGGCACACATTTCCCATTCCCAGCCAGAGTCAATTGTACAGTGTCAGTGTATATTTTCTATCACTGATGACTGTAATAATGGCACTGATGATGTCAGCGGCAGTTAGTCAGTTCCCTCCAGCATCAGTTAGTGTCAGATTGTCAGTATCGAGAGAGTTATAAGTCGCTGATCCCAGCTATTAGTAGTATATAAAAAAAAAATAACTTCAGTGTATACCGGATACCATAGTTTGTAGATGCTACAACTTTCATGCAAACCAATCTATAAACACTTATTGGGATTTTTTTTTTAATCAAAAACAGAATATAATTTGGCCAAAATTTATGAAGATTTTTTTTTATATGTTTTGTAGCAGAAAGTTAAACATTTTCAGGCTTTTTTTTTTCTTTGCAAAAAAAAAACAAAAAAACAGTGGTGAGCAAATACCTAGAAAGCTCTATTTGTGTGGAAAAAATTATATTTAGTGTGGGTACGGCGTTGCATGATCGTGAAATTGCCAGTTAACCACTTAAGGACCGGCTCAAGGGGATATACGTCGGCAGAACGGCACAGACAGGCAAATCGACATATATTTACGTCACTTTGAATTTGCCGCCATGCGCGTGCACCTCCGGCAGCGCACGAGCCCCGTGTCGTGAGCTCAATGACCATGCCCGCGGTACCTGCGGGCTCGATGTCTGCCGGGTGCCAGCGATTGTGTCACGGAGCTGAAGAACGGGGAGATGCCAGTGTAAACACAACATCTCCCCGTTCTGCCTAGTGACATGTCACTGATCGCCTGTTCCCTCTCATTGGGAGCAGCGATCAGTGACATGTCACTCATAGTCACGGCCCCTAACAGTTAGAATCACTCTCTAGGACACACTTAACCCCTTCCTAGCCCCCTAGTGGTTAATCCCTTCACTGCCAGTCACATTTACACAGTAACCAGTGAATTTTTATAGCACTGATCGCTGTATAAATGTGAATTCTCCCAAAATAGCGCCAAAAGTGTCCGATATGTCCGCCATAATGTCGCAGTCACGATAAAAATTTCAGATCGCTGCCATTACTAGTAAAAAAATATATATTAATAAAAATACCATAAAACTATCCCCTATTTTGTAGACGCTATGGGCTAGATCCACAAAGAAATTACGCTGGCGTATCTACTGATACGCCGTGTAATTTCAAAATACCCGCGTCGTATCTTTGTTTTGAATCCTCAAAACAAGATACGACGGCTTCTGGGTTAGATCCGACAGGTGTACGTCTTCGTACGCCTTCGGATCTAAGATGCAATACTTCGGCGTCCGCTGGGTGGCTTTTTTTTCCGCGTGGGGTATGCAAATTAGCGATTTACGACGATCCACGAACGTACGCGCTGCCGTCGCATTTTCTAACATCGTCTGTAGTCGGCTTTTTCCGGCGTATAGTTAAAGCTGGTATTTTGTGGCGTATAGATAGAATTGCCATGTTAAGTATGGCCGTCGTTCCCGCGTAGAAATTTGAATATTTTCTTTTTGCGTAAGTCGTCCGTGAATAGGGATGGACGTAACTCACGTCTAAGTTCAAAAAATGACGTTGTTGCAACGTCATTTCGCGCAAAGCACGGCGGGAAATTTTTGGACGACGCATGCGCATTTCATTCGGCGCGGGGACGCGCTTCATTTAAATGAAACCTTCCCCCAACCCGCCCAATTTGAAATCCGCCGCCAGAAATACACTACGCCGCCGTAACTTACGGCGCGAAATCGCTGAGGATTCAAAAATGCGCCAGGTAAGGTACGGCGGCGTAGTGTATCTCTGATACGCTGCGCCGATCTACATGTATGTGGATCTGGCCCTATAACTTTTGTGTAAACCAGTCAATAAGCGCTTATTGCGATTTTTTTTACCAAAAATATGTAGAAGAATACGTATAGGCCTAAACTGAGGAAAGAATTATTTTTTTTCTAGATTTTTTGGGGGGTATTTATTATAGCAAAAAGTAAAAAAATATAGCTTTTTTTTCAAAATTGTCGCTCTATTTTTGTTTATAGCGCAAAAAATAAAAAACGCAGATGTGATCAAATACCACCAAAAGAAAGCTCTATTTGCGGGGAAAAAAGGACGTCAATTTTGTTTGGGAGCCACGTCGCACGAGCGCGCAATTGTCAGTTAAAACGACGCAGTGCTGAATCGCAAAAAGTGGCCCAGTCATTTGGCAGCCAAATGGTCTGGCGCTGAAGTGGTTAAAGCACCACAGTGCCACACAGCAAAAAATGTCCTGGTCATGAAGGGGGTAAAGCTTCCAGAACTGAAGTGAGTTAAAAAAAAAAAAAAAAAAAAAGAGTCCTTGGTGTCAGTAGTTTCTTATATGAAAGGTAGAAATTGTTCAAGGAACCCCCCCCCCCCCCCCCCAGCAATCTCTGGAGGGACATCTTGAAAAAAAAAACCTGATCTAAGAGGACATTGCACTTTGCTCTTCTCCTTATTGAATACACATTCATTCAATATTCCTTCAGAAGCTCATTATAGAACTTCCCTACAGACAGTCTGCCGCTCCACGAGAAAATGGCTGTTTGAGCTGTAAATTGTGTGAGTGCGGCCCTTGCATATTAACCCCGTGGGGGGCGCTCTCCTAAGACCATTTTGCTTTACGGAAACCATTCCAACAGGTTAGTGTTACATTGAAGTTCTAAGAAATCTAGAATTTTGTTAATGCCGCGTCCCCATGAGAAGCTCTAACTGTGTTTGATAGATTGTGTTCTACCTGCAGGGCTGGTGCATGTGTCACTTCCACTTTACAGAATTATTTCTTGATCAGCGAGTTCACACCGTCAGGCAGCTATGCGATCTAGCGGGAAAAGTACTTGAATATTCTATTTCAGGATTACTCTGAAATATTTCATCTTGTCTTTGCTATTTCAATGTTTACAGTACGCTATGTATATGCCTATACGTATCTATCTATCTATCTATCTATCTATCTATCTATCTATCTATCTATCTATCTATCTATCTATCTATCTATCTATCTATCTATCTATCTATCGGACGCCTGCCTTTACACGCACATGAACTTTAATAGCATCCCAGCTTAGTCCGTAGGGTTCAGTATTGAGTTGACCGACATCAGTGCCTGACCCCACAAATGCTCTTCTGGAAGAACAGTCAAACATTCCCATAGACACACTCCTAAACCTTGTGGACGGCCTTCCCAGAAGAGTTGAAGCTGTTATAGCTGCAAAGGGCGGGGCCAACTCAATATTGAACCCTACGGACTAAGACTGGGATGTCATTAAAGGTCATCTGCGTGTAAAGGCAGGTGTCTTAAAATTGTTGTCAATATAGTGTATATATATATATATATATATATATATATATATATATATATATATATATATTGTAAGGGGTTAGCTCGGTAGCGGGGTGTGTGACCCCCTGGATGGGTTCACTACACACTGAATTTATACAGACAGGCAGTCGAAGACGGTTGAAAACAAAGATTTTGGTTTATTCTTCCATCTTGCTGGAAACAATTGCAAGCATCCAAACAGCATAAACAAAATCAAACATAAAATAAACCCTGGCCACTTTGGGCGTCTATCTTCACCACACAGGAACCTATCTATGGAGTCTGGCACAGCCTAGTGCTGGGCAGACACTGTTGGTCATACAGCAGAAAAACAATAGTCTTTTTTGATTTTTATCACACAGAAAAATCAATCTCCTCCTCACCTCCTCAGAAGACTTTCAGTACACTGCTCTCCTTATTCACAAAGCCTCAGGATGCAGCAAATCAATGGTAATCCTCTGGATTTCGGCCGGCTGTCGAAAGCACTGTACTAACAATCCAAAAATCGGCAGACAGCTCATCCTACAAATTTTTCCTACCGATTTTTTTATCGTGGGTATGGGCCTTAAGTTGAATTCTTAACCTCTACCCCTTACATTGGTGGTCAGTGAGAAGAATGTTCCTTACATTGATGGCCAGTGGGAAGAATGCTCCTTACATTGGTGATCAGTGGGAAGAATGTTCCTTACATTGGTGATCAGTGGGAAGAATGTTCCTTACATTGGTGATCAGTGAGAAGAATGTCCCTTACATTGGTGATCAGTGGGAAGAATGTCCCTTACATTGGTGATCAGTGGGAAGAATGTTCCTTACATTGGTGATCAGTGAGAAGAATGTCCCTTACATTGGTGATCAGTGGGAAAAATGTCCCTTACATTGGTGATCAGTGGGAAGAATGTTCCTTACATTGGTGATCAGTGGGAAGAATGTCCCTTACATTGGTGATCAGTGAGAAGAATGTCCCTTACATTGGTGATCAGTGGGAAGAATGTCCCTTACATTGGTGATCAGTGAGAAGAATGTCCCTTACATTGGTGATCAGTGGGAAGAATGTCCCTTACATTGGTGATCAGTGGGAAGAATGCTCCTTACCTTGGTGGTCAGCGTGAAGAATGCTCCTTATATTGGTGATCAAAATGTCACTCTTATACCTCGTACACACGACTGGTTTTCCCGACGGGAAAACTGCCATGTTTGCTTTTGGTCGGCCATGTGTATGCTCCATAGCAGTTTTCCCGTGCAAAAAAATGAGAACTTCTCTTTTCCCGCTGCGATTCTCTGCGTTTCTTTGCTCTGCAGTTTTCCTATGGGAAACACGGCAGTGAAGCATACACACGGACGGTTTTCCCAACCAAAGCTTTCATGGCAGTTTTCCTGTTGGGAAACTGCCCTGTGTACACGGGGAAAAGCAGCCAAGCAGGTTCTCGGTTTTCCCTTCAGTTTTCCCGGCGGACTTTTGACCACTGGGAAAACCGATCGTGTGTACGGGGCATCACGGGAAGCTAAAAAGATCATTGGTGTAATGGCCGTGTCTCTGCCAAGTGGCATTAGCCTCTGAACTATGCAGACGCCATGAAATGGAAAGTGAATCAGCCACAACTCAAGGAACCCCTAGCAACCACTGGAGGAAACCTTGGGTTCCATTGAACCCTGGATAAGAACGGCTGCTATCGATTATGAAAAATTAGCCATGTGGAGTCATTTCTCAATGAATTTGTTGTTGACCTTATATTTATTGCCGTGCATTATGTACAGGGCGAGTTCAGAACAACCCTCAGCTCCTCTGAACGGGTCACTGACAGCATTTTATGTTCCCTCAAGTTTGCTCAGTAAATAATGGCACAGCTGTTATTTTTCTTCTAATGTGATCCAATACATCGCAGTGACTTTCAGCTATTCACTGTCCTATTTATCAGTTCAAATGAGATCATGTCACATATGTTCCAGTAAGTTCTTCCTAATTAAATCTCCCTCTTTAAGGCTGCAAAAGACCGTGGCCCTAAAGAGCAATGTTTGCAAATAATGAATTGCATTGAATGGAAGCTGGGTCTAATTTGCCTCTATTTGTTAATGCTGTAGAGCTTCTGGGCAACTATAAATGACATCCTTCAGATTTATTTTCATTTATTAGGAAATCATTTTATACATACTGTATATGCTTATAGATGACTTATCTTAAAATCCAGCTTTATATAAAATTCCCATAATCCTTAGCAAGTTCCGTCACCAAAGCCATGTGGCTTTCCACATGCTTCCTAAAGCGGAGTTCCCGGCTGTAAACAAAAAAATGAAAAGTCAGCAGCTACAAATACTGTAGCTTCTGACTGTTAATATACACTTACCTGTCCAGGTATCCCGCAATGTCGGCACCCCGAGCCAGTTCGTCCATCGGCAGGCAGGCAAACAAACTGAAACCTCCCCCCCCCCATAAATTGCAGCCACTGTGCCCATCAAACGCAGCCACTGTGCCATCAAATGCAGCCACTGTACCCATCAATCGCAGCCACTGTGTCCATCAAACACAGCCACTGTGCCCATCAAACGCAGCCACTGTGCCATCGAAACACAGCCACTGTGCCATCGAACGCAGCCACTGTGCCATCAAATGCAGTCACTGTGCCATCAAACGCAGCCACTGTGCCATCGAACACAGCCACTGTGCCATCAAACGCAGCTACTGTGCCATCAAACGCAGCCACTGTGCCAATAAACGCAGCCACTGTGCCATCAAATGCAGCCACTGTACCCATCAATTGCAGCCACTGTGCCCATCAAACGGAGCCACTGTGCCCATAAAACGCAGCCACTGTGCCATCGAACACAGCCACTGTGCCATCAAACGCAGCCACTGTGCCCATCAAACGCAGCCACTGTGCCATCGAACGCAGCCACTGTGCCATCGAACTCAGCCACTGTGCCATCGAACGCAGCCACTGTGCCAATAAACGCAGCCACTGTGCCATCAATTGCCGCCACTGTACCCATCAATTGCAGCCACTGAATCCATCAATTGCAGCCAATGTGCCCATCAAACGCAGCCACTGTGCCATCAATTGCCGACAATGTGCCATCAAATGCAGCCACTGTGCCCATCAATTGCAGCCACTGTGCCCATCAAACGCAGCCACTGTGCCATCAATTGCCGACACTGTGCCATCAAATGCAGCCACTGTGCCTATCAAACGCAGTCACTGTGCCATCAAACGCAGCCACTGTGCCATTGAACACAGCCACTGTGCCATTGAACGCAGCCACTGTGCCATCGATTTCCGCCACTGTACCCATCGATTGCCGCCACTGTACCCATCAATTGCAGCCACTGTGTCCATCAATTGCAGCCACTGTGCCCATCAATTGCAGCCACTGTGCCATCAAACGCAGCCACTGTGCCAATAAACGCAGCCACTGTGCTTTCAATTGCCACCACTGTACCCATCAATTGCAGCCACTGTGCCCATCAAACGCAGCTAGTGTGCCATCAAACGCAGCCACTGTGCCATCAAACGCAGCCACTGTGCCCATCAAACACAGTTACTGTGCCATCAAACGCATGTGAATGAGGTAGAAACTATTCGAAATTGATTCAAAAACGTTTTGAATCGATCCGAATTCTAAAAATTTGAATAGATTCGAAAACACATAAACAAAACAAATGAAAAAAAATTAACTTAACAAATTTATGAAAATAACAAATCAAAAATTTAAACTTATTTTTGAGTTCTGAACATGTCTAATATTTCGCTGCTGAAACACTGATCCTCAATCCGTCCAATCAAATGCGGGTTTGAGACCCATTTTCCGAATGGCCGAAAAGAGAAAAGCCACCGGTGATGGGGTAAGTGCTATCAACCGACGGGGGGGGGGGGGGGGTTTCATCCTGTTTGCCGCCCTCCCAGAAAAAAAATCACCGGCTGCCACTGCTGCCATGACTGACTATAGCCAACAATTGAAATTCCAGATGTGATCTGTCACCTTTAGACCTCTTTTCTGGAAAGGGAATCGACCATCATGCTCCACAGGCCTATTGGACATATCGGAGGAAACGGGGCTGGCGGAATTCAGTGTTTCCTTAGCTGGGGATGTGGATGGAAGGTAAAAAATACTACATAGTGGACTACTAAAAAATGATAATTAGGGACTTTTAATTCAACTACAGTGGAACCTTGGATTATGAGCATAAACCGTTCCAGGAGAATGCTCATAATATCAAAGCGAGTTTCCCCATATAAGTCAATGGAAACTAAAATAATTAGTTCCGCATTGACTTCTATGGCATGCTGTAACGGAATGGCCCGTGATACCCAGAGACTTTTGAAGGATGCGGGGGAATCCTGTGCCAGCTTCACCAATGACTCTTGGGTCTAGGGTCATCCTATGTCCCTTAGGGGCATAGGATGACTGAGAAATGATATCTCGGATTACATGAGATGGGACATTAATGAGAATTCATGTATTGTAGGATATCTTGGAATATTACAAGTTGTTTATTCTGACCCCAACAGGTCAATAGGACAGTATTCATTCATGTGGGGACACATAACTTTGAGGTGTTAATTGAGTCGGGCTCCGAAGATATTTCATTGTCTATTGTGTGATGCTAATTACACTGTATTGTGTGGAAGTTCTATTGATGATAGATATGTGTTGGCAGTCTGAAAGGTCAGATGTCTGACTGCTCAGGTGTAGTGGATTAGCATGTCAATTAAGTTTACTAAAAGAATGTGTTTTATGTAGAAGGTGTGACAAGCTGGAGTCATAACGCCTGCCATGTCAGCTATAGTAATTAACTCCTCTAGATGCGGTGCCAGAATGTCTGTCTGGGATGTGGATTGAGGGGGGAACTCGTTAAGCACCCATTGTGTGATGTTTTGGGTGGAGAGTTTCATTGTCCCTGTGATTACTGTAGCATGCTTGTAACTGTATATAACAAGCTGAGTGTACCATTAAAGTATTCATTCGTTTGGAACCAGAAACAGAGCTGTGTGTCTCGTCCTTCTGGGGAATGGAATGTGTCCTGTCTGCTGGATTGTGGAGTGTCGGATAAGCTGTCTTGGATTGGTGGAATGGAATATCGTGAACGGTGTTAACCCCTGACCGTTACACATGCAATACTGCATGTGGCCAGAGGTGGTGGGGCACCGGAGAGCCTTGAAATACTCGGGGACAGCTCGGCTGAACTCGGAAAGCATAGGAAAGGCTCGGGAATGGAGTATTTATGAACGGCTCCACCGCCTCCGCACCTCTGGCCAAATGCGGTACTGCACACAGCAAAGGCTTGAATCCTGCTTGTTTTGTGAGACAACACTCGCAGGATTTAAAAAATGATGCTTGTATTGCGAAACGCTCGTTAACCGCGTTACTAGCAATCCGAGGTTTCACTGTATACACATATGTGGGCAGCTAAAGGACTGGTACATCTGCCTCTGCGTCATGCCAAATGTATTTTAGTCCGTTTGCTTCGTATCCTCACATGACATTAATCCATTCTGTACTACTTGTTGGATTTCCTTGGATTTACTTCTTCTTGGGCTAAATTAAGGACATTTCTAAGCTTTATAAACTTAAATTCGACTTTTGTTTGCAGCCAAAAGTATTGCCCTGGGGGAAGAGTTTCCTTTTTGAATGGATCAGTAACCCTGACCTTTTAGTGGGAATCCTTTTTTAAACATTTTATTAAAAGCTTGATGATATCTCTATTTTCTGTCAAGGTCTTGCTTGTATTCCGTCATCTAATTCTCCATAGCATATCGCGAGGAAAAGGAAACCCGAATTAACATCACACATAGACATAAGGGAAGTGTTGGGATACAGAAAATAAAGGTGATAAAACGTATCAAATGAAAAGAATGGATTTTTATGATGAGTTGTTGGAACGTTTTGTTGGAGTATAACGAATCAGATAACACCCAGTGTGGTTTGTTGTATATGATAAAGATACCCCAGAAAGCCTCTTAATGGATCTTGTTAAAGTCAAGGTGCCAGATTCAGAAAGATCGGCGGATCTTTCTGCTGGCGTAACGTATCTCCGTATCTCCGATACGTTACGCCGCTGTAACTTTGGGCGCAAGTTCTGTATTCAGAAAGAACTTACGCCCTTAGGCCTTGTACACACGACCGAACATGTCCGCTGAAACTGGTCCGTCGGACCATTTTCCGCGGACATGTCCAACCGTGTGTACGGCCGACCGGACAGTTTTCCGGCCTACCGGACAGGTTTCCAGCGGACAAATGTTTCTTAGCATGCTAAGAAACATGTCCGCTCGAAGCCTGTCCGTCGGACATGTCTGATGGTCAGTACGACTCATCGGACATGTCCGCTGGCCCGAGAACCCGCGCATGACGTCGAAGTGATTCGACGCATGCGTGGAAACATTGAACTTCCGGGTTCACGCACGTCGCCGCGTAATCTTCGCCGCCACGTCATCGCGTTGTCACCGCGTCGTCTGTCCGCGGGGAATTTGGTCTGATGGTGTGTACAGCCATCAGACCAAATGATCCCAGCGGACATGTCCGATGAAAACGGTCCGCGGACCGGTTTCATCAGACAGGTCCGCTCGTCTGTACGAGGCCTTAGTTTCGGCGGCCTAACGTATGTGTTGCGGCGTAAGGCCGCCTAATTCAAATGGGGATGTTGGGGGCGTGTTTTATTTAAATTGTACTTGACCCCGCGTTTTTGACGTATTTTTTGAACGGCGCATGAGCCGTCTGTAAAATATCCCAGTGTGCATTGCTCCAAATTACGCCGCAAGGACGTATTGGATTCGACGTGAACGTAAATGACGTAAAGCCGTATTCGCAAACGACTTACGCAAACTACGTAAAAATTTAAAAACTCGGCGCGGGAACGACGCCCATACTTAACATTAGCTACGCCTCATATAGCAGGGGTAACTATACGCCAAAAAAAGCCGAACGTAAACGACGTAAAAAATGTGCCGGCGGGACGTACGTTTCTGGATCGCTGTATCTACCTAATTAGCATATTCCTTGCGTAAACATACGGAAGCGCCACCTAGCGACCAGCCTGAAAATGCAGCCTAAGACACTTACACCTGTCGGATCTTAGGGATATCTATGCGTAACTGATTCTATGAATCAAGCGCATAGATACGACCGACCCCACTCAGAGATACGACGGCGTATCCGGAGATACGCCGTCGTACCTTGTAGCTGAATCTGGCCCAAGGCTTTTTTCAGCAGGAACGTGGGGGAACGCAGTTCCGGCACCTCCAGCACTGAATGAGGGGCTGTGCTGGAGGGTCTATTGATGCCGACTGCAGGAGGATCTATTGTCACTGGGGGGAGGTCATTTGTTGCTGGGGAGGTCTATTAATGCTGGTGGGGATCTATTTATGCTGGGGGGATCTTAAGTTAGTAACAGGGCCGATCCTAGGCAGGGTGCACAGGGTGCATTGCACCCAGGCGCCTGCAGAGGTGGGGGGCGCCGAACATCTAACAGACTCTCTAACAGAAGCCCTCTCTGTGTCCATCGGAGAGGCCCCCCTCCAGGTCCCAATAAAGTACTCTGCTCCTCTTCCTGTATTTTGTTTATTGTGAAGAGATCATGTAAGGATCCCAGGTTAACGAAGACTTTGTGGGGGAGCATCTCTGTGGTTGAGTCGTTGCCATAGAAACATTTGTAAAGGGGAGGAGTTAGTAAAATGATGACGCCCGTGTGGGGGCCCCAGAAATATTTCTGCACCCAGGCGCCTATGACCCTAGGATCGGCCCTGGTTAGTAATGGGGTCAATTATTGCTGGGAGGGATCTCCTGTTGAGGGAGGGGTCCATTGTTGCTGTCTGCTGGAGAGTCTACTGATGCTGGCTGCTGGGATATCTACAGTATTGTTACTGACAGGGGCCTGGATTCAAGAAGCAATTGCGCCTGTGTAACCATAGGTTACACAGCGCAATTTCTTACTTGCCCCGGCGTAACGAATGCTCCTGATTCAGGAACCTCATTACGCCGACTGCAGCCTAAGATCTGCGCGGCATAAGGCTCTTATGCCCGCATATCTTAGGCTGCATTCTTGCGATGGCCGCTAGGTGGCGTTCCCGTTGTGCTCAGCGTATAGTATGCAAATTGCATACCAACACCGATTCACAACGTTGCGCGAGCCCTGCGTACGCAATTTACGTTGTTTACGTACGGCGGTTTTCGCGCAAGGCTGCCCCTGCTATTACGGGATCATTTAAATTGCGCGCTCTTGCGCCGGGCATTTTGCCGGCGCGCCCGCGCAATTTACGGAGCTTCTGCTCCTTGAATTGAGGGCAGCGCAAAAAAATTGTGGGGGCGCAGGGCAAAATCGTTGCCCTGCGCCTCTGGAAAAAAAGCGCAATTCTTACTGAATCCGGGCCAGTGTTTATTGTTGCTGGGGAGATCTATTGTTGTTGGGGAGGATCTGTTATTACTGGCGGGGGGTTCTATTGTTGCTGAAGGGAATCTTAAGTTGTTAGGGGGTCAGTTGTTGCTTGGAGGGATTTTCTGTTAAAGGAAGGGTTTGTTGATGCTGGCTGCTGGGAGATCTACTGTATTTTTATAGTGGAGGTCTATTGTTGCAGGGGGGATCTATCGTTGTCTGGGGCATTTTGCTAAGGGGGATCTATTGTTGCTGTTGATTTATTGTTGGTGGTGGGGAATCCTATTGTTGCTGGTGGGGATCTTATGTTGCTAAGGTGTCACTTGTTACTGGGAGGGATCTATTGTTGAGGGAATGGTTTGTTAATACTGGCTGCTGGGAGATCTTCTGTAGTGTTATAAGGGAGGTCTATTGTTACTGGGGGGGGGGTATTTTGCTACAGGGGATCTATTGTTACTGGTGGGGAATCCTATTGTTGTTGGTGGGGATCTTATGTTGTTAGGGGGTCAATTGTTGCTGGGAGGGATCTACTGTTGAGGGAACGGTCTGTTGATGCTGGCTGCCGGGAGATGTACAATACTGTTATATTGGGGGACTATTGTTGCTGGGGGGATCTATTAATGTTGGGTATTTTGCTACTGGGGGATCTCTTGTTGCTGTGGGATTTATTGTTGAAAGGCTTCACTTCCTGCTTCCCTTACTTCAGATGCCGGCGCCTGCACCCAAATCCGATTCAAAAATCAGCTTGGGCGAGGACACCGCTGGATTCCAGGACAGGTAAGTGTCCTTATACTAAAAGTATAATAATAATTTAAAGTCAGCAGCTACAAATACTGTAGCTCTAGCTTCTTCTTTCTTTCTTTTCTGCAACCCCAAAAAATTTTACTTTTTTTATTTGTTTGATAGAAACAGATTATGCATAAAAACTATATAAAATTATAAAAAAAAATAATAAAGATTTTTTGTTTTAGTCCTGATCAATTCAAATCAATCATTGTATACAAAATAAATATACATTTCATTTAACAATTTACTGGTACTACTGTATAGTAGTTAGACAGGGATATTGCCATTGGCCCAGATTCAGTAAGCAATTGCGCCTGCGTAACCATAGTTACGCAGCGCAATTGCTGACTTGCGCCGGCGTAACGAGTTCTCCTGATTCAGAGAACTCGTTACGCCGACTGCAGCCTAAAATTTGCGTGCCATAAGGCTCTTACGCCACGCAGATTTTAGGCTGCATTCCTGCGTTGACCGCTAGGGGGCGCTCCCATTGTGGTCAGCGTATAGTATTGCAAATTGCATACTTACGCCGATTCACAACGTTGCGCGGGCCCTGCGTACGCAAGTTACGGAGTTTCCGTACGGCGTCTTTAGCGTAAGGCTGCCCCTTCTAATAGTAGGGGCAGCCAATGCTAAAGTATACCCTCCGTTCCCGCGTCGTGAAATTTGAATTTCACGCCGTTTGCGTAAGTGATATACGTGAATGGCGCTGGACGCCATTCACGTTCACTTTGAAGCAAATGACGTCCTTGCGACGTCATTTGCCGCAATGCACGTCGGGAAAGTTTCCCGACGGCGCATGCGCTTTACGATCGGCGCGGGAACGCGCCTAATTTAAATGATTCCCGCCCCCGGCGGGATCATTTACATTGCGCGCGCTTACGCCGGGCAATTTTGCCGGCGCGCCCTCGCAATTTCCGTGAATCGAGGGCAGCGCAAAATATTTGCGGGGGCGCAAGGCAAAATCGTTGCCCTGCGCCTCCGCAAATAGAGCGCAGATCTCTTTGAATCCGGGCCATTGTCCAATGCTAAGGATGGCATACTCATATTTATGTGTACTGTAGACTGTAGAAAAAAAGAGAGAAGAAATATTTGGTCCAGACTAAACGGTATGAAATGTCCACACAACCCATCGGCTAGCCTACGCCATATCATGTGAATAATAATATTAGATTCACTAATGGCTTTGTTTACTTCACACAAATGCATAGCGATTTTTCAAATGGCATCCTATCCCCAGGGACACGAGGAAATTGCTGAATAGTGAGGCTGAAATCTGGTATCATTTTCTCAATTCTGTTATGTGTCTGTTTTTTTTTTTCTGTGTTATTTATCAGACTCTGGCACATCTGAGCTCTATGACCTCCAAGCAGACTCTGTTCTATGGTGGGTGCCCCCTCCCTTAACCACTTGCTTACTGGGCACATAAACCCCCTTCGTGCCCAGGCGAAATTTCAGCTTCCGGCACTGCGTCGCTTTAACTGACAATTGCGCGGTCGTGCGACGTGGCTCCCAAACAAAATTGACGTCCTTTTTCCCCCACAAATAGAGCTTTATTTACGTGGTATTTAATCACCTCTGCGGTTTTTATTTTTTGCGCTATAAACAAAAATAGAGCGACAATTTAAAAAAATATATATATATTTTTTACTTGTTGCTATAATAAAAATCCCAATTTTTTAAAAAAAAAAACAATTTTTTTTCTCAGTTAAGGCCGATACGTATTTTTCTACGTATTTTTGCAATAAGCGACTGGTTTGCGCAAAAGTTATAGCGCCTACAAAATGGGGAACAAAATTATGATTTTTTTTTATTATTTTTTTTTTACTAGTAATGGCGGCGATCTGCGATTTTTATTGAGACTGCGATATTGCGGCGGACGTATTGGACACTTTTGACACAAATTTGGGACCATTCACATTTATACAGCGATCAGTGCTATAAATATGCACTAATTACTGTATAAATGTGACTGGCAGGTAAGGGGTTAACACTAGGGGGTGAGGAAGGGGTTAAATGTGTATCCTGGGTGTGTTCTAACTGTGGGGGGGGGGTGACTGGGGGAGGTGACCGATGCTGTTTCCCTATGTACAAGGGACACAGATCGGTCTCCTCTCCTCTGACAGCACGTGGAACTCTGTGTTTACACACAGAGCTCCACGTCCCTGCTGTGTTACAGACAATTGCGTGTACCCAGCGGACATCGCGGCCGCCAGGTACATGCATCGGCTCTTCAGCGATGCGCCGGGACAGTGTTTACCCGATGCGCACCCCCCAGAGGCACGCGCGGGTAATGCACTTTAACCACTTGCCCACCAGGTAAATTCTGGCACTTCTCTCCTTCATGTGAAAATCACAATTTTTTTGCTAGAAAATTAATCAGAACCCCCAAACATTATATATTTTTTTTTAGCAGACATCCTAGGGAATAAAATGGCAGTCATTGCAATACTTTTTGTCACACCGTATTTGCGCAGCGGTCTTACAAGCGCACTTTTTTTGGATAAAAATCACTTTTTTGAATTAAAAAATAAGACAACAATACATTTTGCCCAATTTTTTTATATATTGTGAAAGATAATGTTACGCCGAGTAAAATGATACCCAACATGTCACGCTTAAAAATTGCGCCCGCTCGTGTCATGGCGTCAAACTTTTACCCTTAAAAATCTCGATAGGCGACGTTTAAAAAATTCTACAGGTTGCATTTTTTGAGTTGCAGAGTAGGTCTAGGGCTAGAATTATTGCTCTCACTCTAACGATCGCGGCGATACCTCACTTGTGTGGTTTGAATACCGTTTTCATATGCGGGCGCTACTCGCGTATGCGTTTGCTTCTGCGCGCGAGCTCGTCGGGACGGGGCGCTTTAAAAAAATTTTTTTTGGTTTTCTTATTTATTTTTATTTAGTTTTATAATTTTTTACACTGAAAAAAAAAAAAAAAAAAAAATTGATCACTTTTATTCCTATTACAAGGAATGTAAACATCCCTTGTAATAGAAAAAAGCATGACAGGTCCTCTTAAATATGAGATCTGGGGTCAAAAAGACCTCAGATCTCATAATTAGACTTAAATGCAAAAAAAAAAATTAAAAAAAAAAAATGTCATTTTTTCAAATGACAAAAAAAAAAATGTTTCTTTAAGAGGCTGGGCGGGACTGACGTTTTGACGTCACTTCCGCCCAGCAGAGCTAGGAGGACGGGTGAAGGAGATTTCTCCTTCAGTCCCGTCCCCGCTCAGCTGCCGGACACATCGGATCCCCTCCGCCGCTACCGACGGCTCCGGTAAGCGGCGGAGGGCGCGGGAGAGCGGCGGGAGGGGGGGGGCCCCTCTCCCGCCACCGATAACGGCGATCTCGCGGCGAATCCGCCGCGGAGACCGCCGTTATCGTGTACACCACCGCCCCCTGAAAAGATGAATATCTCGGTTGTGGCAGCAGCTGCTGCCGTTATCGAGATATTCAACTTTAAAAAGGAGGACGTCTTTTTGACATGGGGCGGTGGTCAAGAGGTTAAATGACGTCCAAAGGCGTCCACCCGGCACTTCAAGTCTACGCTGCAGTCGTTTTTTGTCAATAGCGCGGATCTGAAGTGGTTAAAGTGAATTCACCATGCTCCAAAAACTGAAGCTAGAAATGTTGCTAAAGGCCATATACACCTTGTGGCTCCTCCCGGAATCTGATAACATTCAAAGCAATTCCTGCATCCCCGTGGAAGCACTAGGTTCCAGGTCCACTACTGGATCTTCATTACTGTACAAGTTGGCCACCTTATGTTGGTAGGCCCTGTGCACACAATTGAGGAGCCAATGCCAGTGTCTCTACTGGCCACTGAGATTCTGTCATTGGGCTGTTAAAGCGGTGGTTCACCCTAAAAAACAAGTTTCTACCATGAAATCCAGCATTCTAGCGTGAGCTACAGTATGCCTTTATTTTTTATTTTTTTGCGCCGTACTCACAGTTTAATCCCGTAGTTAAGTTTCAGACTCCCCGCGGGGAGTAGGCGTTCCTATGCAGAGGGGAACATGATTGACGGCCGGCTATGGCGCGTCACGCTTCCCGAAAATAGCCGGAGTAGGACTTGGCTCTTCACGGCGCTATACGGCGCCAGCGCACAGACTAGGAGCTGACTGCGCAGGCGCCGTGAAGAGCCAAGTCCTATTTCTGCTATTTTCAGGAAGCGTGACGCGCCATAGCCGGCCGTCAATCATGTTCCCCTCTGCATAGGAACGCCTACTGAAACTTAACTACGGGATTAAACTGTGAGTACGGCGCAAAAAAATAAAATAAAGGCATACTGTAGCTCGCGCTAGTATGCTGGATGGCATGGTAGAATTTTTTTTTTTTAGGGTGAACCCCCGCTTTAAATATTAAAAGCTTAACCACTTAAGCCAGCTAAAGGCCCAGGCCAGGTTTTGAGATTCGGCACTGCGTCGCTTTAACAGACAATTGCGCGGTCGTGCGACGTGGCTCCCAAACAAAATTGACGTCCTATTTTTCACACAAATAGAGCTTTCTTTTGGTGGTATTTGATCACCTCTGCATTTTTTATTTTTTGCGCTATAAACAAAAATAGAGCGACAATTTTGAAAAAAATGCAATATTTTTTACTTTTTTCTATAATAAATATCCCCCAAAAATATATAAAAAAAATTTTTTTTCCTCAGTTTAGGCCGATACGTATTCTTCTACCTATTTTTGGTAAAAAAAAAACGCAATAAGCGTTTATCGGTTGGTTTGCGCAAAATTTATAGCATTTACAAAATAGGGGATAGTTTTATTGCATTTTTATATATTTTTTTTTTTTTTACTACTAATGGCGGCCATCAGCGTTTTTTTTTTTGTGACTGCGACATTATGGCGAACACTTTGGACAATTTTGACACATTTTTGGGACCATTGTCATTTTCACAGCAAAAAATGCTTTTAAATTGCATTGTTTATTGTGAAAATGACAGTTGCAGTTTAGGAGTTAACCACAGGGGGCGCTGAAGGGGTTATGTTTCACCTAGTGTGTGTTTACAACTGTAGGGGGGTGTGGCTGTAGGAGTGACGTCATCGATTGTGTCTCCCTATAAAGGGGATGACATGGTCGATGCAGCCGCCACAGTGAAGC
Organism: Rana temporaria; assembly: GCF_905171775.1. Classification (NCBI taxonomy): domain Eukaryota; kingdom Metazoa; phylum Chordata; class Amphibia; order Anura; family Ranidae; genus Rana; species Rana temporaria. Next base: position 465,825,261 of record NC_053492.1, on the reverse strand, counting down.
ACGGGGAAGCCGTGTTTACACGCGGCTCTTCCCGTTCTTCAGTTCCGGGGACCGATCGCGGGACCCCAGCGGCGATCGGGTCCGCGGGTCCCATGGTCCCGGAGCTTTGGACCGGGTCGCGGGCGTGCGCCCGCGACCCACGGCTGGGTAGATGTACAGGACGTGCCGGTACGTCCATCTGCCCAGCCGTGCCATTCTGTGGACGTATATCTACAGGCGGCGGTCGTTAAGTGGTTAAAGGAGTTGTAAAGGAAATATTTTTTTTTTGCTGAAATGACTGTTTACAGGGTATAGAGACATAATAGTTAACTGATTCCTTTTAAAAAAACGATTAAAAATAGATAAAAATCAATCATATAATGTACCTGTAGTTTCAGTTTCGTTTTTGCATGTTATCCTGCCTATGTGCTGTATAGAGCCATAGAGAATACTACTACATCATACGAAGAAGAGCCACTGGAGGATGATATACTAGAAATATTGGAAGAACTGTACAATGAAGGAACGGGGGGGTCTCAAAACGAACCTCTTGTTACAACAGGAGAAGAGCCTATAATTGATACAAACTTTAGGGCCAAGTCAAGCTTCTATCCCTACTGGAATAAGGGCAACTTCATATCCACTTTTTATGAGGTTGTCCTGAAAGAATTCAAAAAAATCTGTGGAAAAAGTAGCCAGAAAGGCAAAAAGAACTCTACCATAGATCTCGAAGCACCACTAAACAGCCTGAAAAACAACTCAGACATTATAATAAGAAAGGCAGATAAGGGTGGTGGCCTCGTTATACAAGATAGAGAACAGTATTTGGAAGAAGCTTATAGATTGATTGAAGATAACACCACCTATGAGAGATTACTATGGGACCCGACAACATTATACAATAAGGATCTTAAGAAACTCCTAGAAAGAGCTATATTAGATAAGATCCTGACAAAAAGTGAATTCAAATTCCTGTACTCCAAACACCCAGTGGTCCCACACTTTTATCATATACCAAAGATTCACAAGAGTTTAGAGAGGCCACCGGGTCGACCGATTGTTGCAGGAATTGATAGCCTATCGAGCAATCTGGGATGTTATCTAGACTTCTTCTTGCAAAGTTTAGTAATAAATCTACCATCCTTCATTAAGGATTCAGGACATGCCCTGGAAATCCTCACTTCTTACAAGTGGGAAAGAGGATACAGGTGGCTATCACTGGATGTGGTATCTCTGTACACATGTATACAACATGAGTTTGGGCTAAGAGCCATAGAATATTATCTGGCAGAAGCACATCAATTCAATCCACGTCAAGCACAATTTATCCGGGACTGTATTGAGTTCACCCTCACCCACAACTACTTCTCCTTCCTAGATTGCTTTTACAGACAGACAAGAGGTACCGCTATGGGGGCCAGGTTCGCTCCTAGTTACGCGAACCTTTTTATGGGGTACTGGGAGTCCAAATACATATGGGCCAACAACCCTTTTGCAAAGAATCTGATATTATACTCCCGCTACATAGATGACATCCTAATTATATGGAATGGCAGCGACGAAGAGTTGAATGGTTTCCTGACACATTGTGACAACAATCCATTTGGAATTTCATTCACATATGTAGTGGACCAAGAGTCACTGATATTTCTAGACCTAGAGCTAAGGGCAGAAGAGAACGGGAAGATACTTTCTAAGACCCATTTCAAACCAAGCGCAGGAAATTCATATTTACACGCCTCAAGTCAACATCATCCAAGATGGATCAAAAATGTACCATTTGGACAGTTCTGTCGTCTTAAACGAACTTGTACTCAGAAGGAAGATTATGAAGCACAAAGCATCATTTTAAGAGAAAAATTCAGGGAAAAAGGGTACGGTGAATCACATATTGAAGAAGCATTTCAAAAATATTTTCAGCTCTATGAGAAAGATGGGACAACAGGTGAAAAAACCGTAAAACATATGGAGAATGAAACCCAGACGGTACGTTTTTGCACTAGATACAATAACAGAGCCCCAACCATTCAGAAAATCTTTAAAAGAAACTGGAAAATTCTGGCAGCTGATCCATTTTTGAAGACCTGTATCCCTCCCCATCCCAATCTGGTATTTAGAAGACCGAAGGATCTAAGAAGTATGGTTGCCCCAAGCAGGGTGAAGAAAAACATCAACAAAAACAAAGGATTGGAAAGCCCTTGGACCACAATCTTTGATCAAAAAGGAAGCTATAAATGTGGTGTAAACACATGTGGCAATTGCTCACATATGCAACACAGGAAAAAAGATGTCATTGGGGTAGATGGAAGACGCCATACGATTAAACAGTTCATTAATTGCGGAATTGCCTTTGTGATATACGGCATTATATGCCCATGTGGCCTACTATATGTGGGACGTACATCACGTCAATTGAGAACTAGGATGAACGAGCACAGGAGTAGTATTCTAACAAAAAAAGACAAAGGCTCTATACCAAAACACTTCAAAGAAGCCCATGGTAGTGAAGTGGATGGCCTTAAGGTGTTTGGCATAGAAGCCATCCAAAATGGTCTGGACAGTGGAAAGAAATACCAGATCCTCTGTAAAAGAGAGGCCTACTGGATCTTCACCCTGGGCAGTATGGTCCCGAATGGGTTAAATGAAGAGATCGAACTGCATACTGTGACATGAGGATCTAGACATCAGTGAGACAACAATGAAAGAGGTTGACCTGTTCCAAGCTCACCCACTATCACAGTACATCCTTCATGCACTTCTTGTTTTCCACCACTAGGGTTTCTTCTCCCTTTCGGTTCTGATGCATATGATTATACATCACAAACCCTATTAAACAATAGCATGAATAGTTAGATTTAGTAAGTCAATTAACAACTTATCATGTAAAATAAATTTAAGTATAGCAGTTCTAGATATAAAACAGCAAACATCATGTTGGGCACTAATGTAACATCATTGAGGGTTTTTTTGTCATCATCTTTTATTTTGTATGTTGCATCTTATCAATGTGTAGAAATCCTGATGGTCTGCAGTCCCCCCTATGTCAACCACCTTGTGATATGTGGGTGTCTGTGCATGGGCACGGACAGGTACATCACTACTTATACAGTGCTTCAACTGTATATTTTCCTATGTACGCAGCCCCATCAAGCTCCTGGGGTTTGACCAAAAGCACTTATCTGGAAAACTAATGTGTGTCTAACATTGTTTTTCCACATTGTTTTTCCACCCTCTAACCACTAGAGGGTGGTCATGTAGATAATGTCCCCTTAGGATCCCATTAGTATGGAGCACTACGGTTCTTTGCACCCTCCACCACTAGAGGGCGGACATTGAGGTCCACCATCTCACATTCTGCCACCATAGAGTCGCAGTGACGTCACAGCCCCTATGTTGCAGAGTTTGGAGCAGGTTGTCTCCAGTCTGCACATAGGGAATACATCCACTGACAGTCTGCACAGCGTGCGCTACGTCACGAATGCGGGGCGCGCGCGGCGCGCGCGCGCCGCGAACAGCACGGCGCGCGCATGCGCACAAATCGCTGGAACGCACGGCTGTCCTAATTGGCTGGCGTGCGCTCCAACTGACTCACATGGAGCTGTAACACTCATCGAATGGGGACAAGTGCAAAGGGGCAGTCAGGTAAGCCCACATTTACTCTTCATTTGGAGACTTTTCATAAGAGCACTCCTCTACATGTTTGGCATATAATTAACTTACTAACCACATAAAAATTACTAAAAATAACTAACTAAATAAACAGTTTAGCCAAAGATGGTAGTCAGTGCATATGTATAATGACAGTCTCAATAAAAACAACATACACTGCATCACTGTTCTGAGACCACCCTCATTTAAGAGACTGGGGTTCAGAAGATATAGAGGTGTGGCCCCTGATAAAACAGCCCCCCCCCCCTCCCCTCTATCTGGGAGGAGCACACCTAGACAGCGACCTATCATCTTAGGTCTACCTGCCCACTTGTGGGCGTGTGGCTATGTGCATTTGTGAGTGTGTATGTATATTTAGTCCCACAATCACCACGGCAAGGGAGCACTGCAGACCACGTCAGCTCTGAGGAAAGGGGTACGCCCCCGAAACGCGTCAGCTTTTACTTCCACTGATTGGTCCAAACGATCACTCATGTTCCACTGACGATGCTGGAGACCTGCTGTATTCATTTTTAAAGCCTGTTTTTAACTCCTAATGTGTGAGTAGAACCATTGATTTTATTATTCAAATAAATATTTTTTTATCAGTATCACACGAGGTCGGTGCGCCCTCCGCTCTTTTTCTTCTCTTTTATAGTTTTATGAATACCCACGATTCTGAGGAGGGCTGCAAGACTCTAGATGATAACTTTTAATCGAACTGCACCACTGCATAGCATTTCCTTTTAAAATATCAGAGCGCAGGAGACTTGTTCTTGTACTTAAAAAAAAACTGCCATTGAAAGTCATGCGTCTGGCATATAGATTAGGGACCGGATGCATGGATTATTGGGACAGTGCCCCGTATGGATGGGCTGCCACTGCACTAGACCTTGAATTGAAATTTCATCCCACCAAGCCACTTGGGAGTCCCAAACTGCCTCTATGGGGTAAGGGGCGTGCGTCACTAGACCCTGAATTAAAACATCATCCCACCAAGTCACTTGGGAGTCACAAACTGCCTCTAGGGGGTGAGGGGGTGCTTCACTAAACCCTGAATTAAAATGCCATTCCGCCAAGCCACTTGGGAGTTCCAAACTGCCTCTAGGGGGTAAATGGGGTAATTCACTAGACCAGGGGTCTCCAAACATTGTAAACAAAGGGCCTGTTTATTTTCCTTCAGACTCCAGGACTTTGGCCAGCGGGAGTGTAAATTGTACTGGTATCAGTGGGAGTAAACATTTAATATTAGGAGAAGGAATACTGCCCCATCGTTGGTATCATAGGGAGGAATAGTGCTCCATTAGTGGTGTCAGTGGAAGAAATGGTGCTTCATTGTCGGTGTCAGATGGCAGAATAGTGTCTTGTATCAGTGAGAGATATGGTGCCCCAAGGGCCTGATAAAGGCAAGCAAAGGGTCACATCTGGCCACAGTTTGGAGACCACTACACTATACCCTGAATTGAAATGCCATCCCAGCAAGCCATTTGGGATTCCCAGACTGCCTCTAGGGGGTGAAGGGGTGCTTCACTAGACCTTGAATTGAAATGTCACCCCCCAACAAGCCATTTGGGAGTCCCAAACTGCCTCTAGGGGGTGAGGGGGTGCTTCACTAGACCTTGAATTGAAATGTCACCCCCCAACAAGCCATTTGGGAGTCCCAAACTGCCTCTAGGGGGTGAAGGCAGTGGCGTATCTAGGGTATGGCAGCCATGGCAAGTGCCATGGGCGCCATATGAAGGGGGTGCTTCTTCCCTCCTCCCCAGCATAGGCAGGATCTCTTTTTCAGCACCTTTGCTAATAGACAATGGCAGCGCTATCCCTGCTGCGTTCAGCCACAGCCCTCCCCTGTTCTCCCATTCCATCTGGTCGGATTGGCACGCACAAAGAAGAAGAAGGAATATCAGTTTCTCCCTCTCCTCTGTGAAAACAGGGGCCTTATATGATGAAGATTTCATCACTTCCGGTATTGGTTCTGCATTTACCTGGCCTTGGAGGGCAGAGGAGGGATCAGGGGTCTAATAAACCCCAGGTTTCTCCATAAAGAGGATATGTCACCACACAAGGTATCACAAGGGATGATAAATATCACTTGTTTTGTTAGCTGTTTTTTGTTAAGGTTATCTGAAAGATGGGTTTCAAATGTTTCGACAGGTGCTATTTTCACTAGATACGCCTCTGGGTGAAGGGGTACTTCACTAGACCCTGAATTGAAATGCCATCCCACCAAGCCATTTAGGTGTCCCAAACTACCTCTATGGGGTAAGGGAATGCTTCACTAGACCCTAAAGTAAAACATAATCCCCACCAAGTCACTTGGTAGTCATAAACTGCCTCTAGGAGGTGAGGTGATGCTTCACTAAACCCTGAATTAAAATGCCATTCCACCAAGCAATTTGGGAGTCCCAACTGCCTCTAGGGGGTGAGGGGGTGCTTCACTAGACCTTGAATTGAAATATCACCCCCCAACAAGCCATTTGGCAGTCCCAAACTGCCTCTAGGGGGTGAAGGGGTACTTCACTAGACCCTGAATTGAAATGCCATCCCACCAAGCCATTTGGGTGTCCCAAACTACCTCTATGGGGTAAGAGGGTGCTTCACTAGACCCTAAAGTAAAACATCATCCCCACCAAGTCACGTGGGAGTCACAAACTGCCTCTAGGAGGTGAGGGTGTGCTTCACTAAACCCTGAATTAAAATGTCATTCCACCAAGCCATTTGGGAGTCCCAACTGCCTCTAGGGGGTGAATGGCTACTTACTTACTAGACCCTGAATTGAGATGCCATCCCACCAAGCCACTTTGGAGTTCCAAACTGCCTCTATGGGGTGAAGGGGTGCTTCACTAGACCCTGAATTGAAATGTCATCCTACTGAGCAATTTGACAGTCCCAAACTGCCTCCAGAAGGTGATGGGGTGCTTTACTAGACTGAGGCCCCGTACACACGACTGGTTTTCTCGGCAGAATTCAGCAAGAAACTCGATGGGAGACGTATTCTGCCGAGAAAACCGGTCGTGTGTACACTTTTCGCCGAGAAACCCGTCGGGAAACTCGTCGAGCCAAAAAGAGAGCATGTTCTCTATTTCCTCGTTGGGCAATGGGAACATTTGGCTCGACGAGTTTTCTGACAGCCGAACAAGGAACACGACGAGCAAAAACGATGTGTTTTGCCCGTCGAGTTTCTCGGCCGTGTGTACGGGGCCTCAGAGATGAATGTTTACTATTGGTCACTGGACATTAGATGTCATCATTGCTCTTTGCACAAAGAGCAGAGTAAGCTCAAATTTCCATTAGCAGAATATTTTCTCAAAGTACTTGAGCATCCTGTCCTGAGATGCCCCATTATATGTCCTATCAATTCACAAAGCCTTTGGACTATTTTCATCACCTGTCTCGTCATGTAGGCACAAACAAGCATGTGTTATAATCCCGCTTCCACACACTCTTTTGAATTCTAATTCTACCTCTTACTCCGTCATGCGTCACCTCTCGGGATCCTATTTGCTGACTGTCAAGTTGTCAGAAAATCTTCCAATGTTTGTTGATCTATTAAAATGTTCACATTTTATTAAGCGTTATGTCTGTGGGAGCCACCGTGGCTTTTGTTAGCAATGTTTGTTGTGATATTATATTAATCGATGATAATAGGCATGGAAGGTGTGGGAGCCAGTGGCTTATATGATTATTATTATTATTATTACATGTTACTGTAAAGTTCAGGCAAACCACTGGGGAGCAGCAACCAAATACAAGGCTGGATTTAGGAATATCTGTCCGTGAATTGCAATGAATTATAGATAACGGGACTGTCACAAATTGAAATTTCACCAACACATGCAGCCATGCTACACAAGGATATTTTAAAGGTCAATGACCATCAGCTCCAAGCTATAGACCAGCCCCTTTCTCAATGACCATTAACACCAAGCTATAGAACAGTCTGTGGAGTAGATTCACGTAACTGCGCTTTAACCACTTAAAGACCTTAGGTGTTTTTCAGATTTGGTGTTTGCAAGACTAAAACAGTTTTTCTGCTAGAAAATTACTTAAAACCCCCAAACATTATATATATTTTTTTTCGAACACCCTAGAGAATAAAATAGTGGTTATTACAATACTTTTTGTCACACCGTATTTGCGCAGCGGTCTTACAAGCGCACTTTTTTGGGGAAAAATTCACTTTTTTGAATTAAAAAATAAGACAACAATAAATTTGGCCCAATTTTTTTATATATTGTGAAAGATAATGTTACGCCGAGTAAAATGATACCCAACATGTCACGCTTAAAAATTGCGCCCGCTCGTTGCCAAACTTTTACCCTTAAAAATCTCGATAGGCGACGTTTAAAAAATTCTATAGGTTGCATTTTTTGAGCTACAGAGTAGCTCTAGGGCTAGAATTATTGCTCTCGCTCTAACGATCGCGGCGATACCTCACTTGTGTGATTTGAACACGGTTTTCATATGCGGGCGCTACTCGCGTATGCGTTCGCTTCTGCGCGCAAGCTCGTCGGGACGGGGCGCTTTAAAAAAAAAAAAATTTTGTTTTCTTATTTATTTTTATTTATTTTATTACTTTTTACACTGAAATAAAAAAAAATTGATCACTTTTATTCCTATTATAAGGAATGTAAACATCCATTGTAATAGAAAAAAGCATGACAGGTCCTCTTAAATATGAGATCTGGGGTCAAAAAGACCTCACATCTCATATTTAGACTTCAATGCAAGAAAAAAAAAAAAAAAAATTAAAACTGTAATTTTTTCAAATGACAAAAAAAAATATGTCTCTTTAACCACTTCCATACTGGGCACTTACGCCCCTTCCTGCCCAAGCCAATTTTCAGCTTTCAGCACTGTCGCACTTTGAATGACAATTGCGCGGTCGTGCTACACTGTACCCAAACAATTTTTTTATCATTTTGTTCCCACAAATAGAGCTTTCTTTTGGTGGTATTTGATCACCTCTGCGGTTTTTATTTTTTGCGCTATAAACAAAAGAAGAGTGACAATTTAAAAAAAAACCACTATTTTTAACTTTTTTATTTAATAAATATCACAATTTTTTTTTAAAAAAACATTTTTTTTCCTCAGTTTAGGCCGATATGTATTCTTCTACATATTTTTGGTAAAAAAAAATCGCAATGATCATATATTGATTGGTTTGCGCAAAAGTTATAGCGTTTACAAAATAGCTGATAGATTTATGGCATTTTTATTTTATTAATTTTTTTACTAGTATTGGCGGCGATTTGCGATTTTTTTTACTGTCACCGTGACATTGCGGCGAACACATCGGACACTTTTGACACGTTTTTGGCGCCATTCACATTTATACAGCGATTAATGCGATAAATATGCACTAATTACTGTATAAATGTGACTGGCATTCAAGGGGTTAACACTAGGGGGTGAGGGAGGGGTTAATATGTATACCTAAATTGTGTTCTAACTGTGGGGAAAGGGGGGTGACTGGGGGAGGTGACCGATGCTGTGTCCCTATGTACAAGGGACACAGATCCGTCTCCTCTCTCCCCTGACAGGACGTGGAGCTCTGTGTTTACACACAGAGCTCCACGTCTTGTCCCTGTAGCCGCCGATTCCGAGTGCCTGGCGGACATCGCGACCGCCAGGCACGCGCATCGGCATCTCGGGGACGCGCCGGGCGCGCGCGCGCTGCCGCCGGCGCGCTCGCGCGCCCCCCAGTGGCCGCAAGAATACAGGATGTCAAATGACGTCCTGTTGAATTTTCAGAGTAACCGTGGAGCCGTCATTTGACGATGGCCCGGTACTCTAGTGGTTAAGAGGCTGGGCGGGACTGACGTTTTGACGTCACTTCTGCCGAGCCGAGCTATGAGTCCTCACCGCTCAGTCTGCAGCATCCGATCTCCTCCGCCGCTATCGACGGCTCCGGTAAGCGGCGGAGGGCGCGGAAGAGCGGCGGGAGGGGGGGCCCCTCTCCCGCCACCGATAACGGCGATCTCGCGGCGAATCCGCCACGGAGACTGCTGTTATCGTTTACACGGCCGCCCGCTGAAAAGATGGATATCTCAGTTGTGGCAGCAGCTGCTGCCGTTACTGAGATATCCATCTTTAAAAAGAGGACGTACATTTACAATACGCGGGTCGGCAAGTGGTTAAGTTACGGCGGCGCAGCGTATTGTATTTACGCTTCGCCGACGCAACTTACAGGAGCAAGTGCAGTATTCACAAAGCACTTGCTCCATAAGTTGCGGCGGCGTAGCGTAAATGGGGCCGGCGTAAGCGCGCGGAATTCAAATGTGGAAGAGGGGGCGTGTTTTATGTAAATCGATGATGACCTGACGTGTACATATCCCAGTGTGCATTGCTCCTGAGTACGCCGCAACGACGTATTGGTTTCGACGTAAACGTAAATTACGTCCAGCCCTATTCGCGAACGACTTACGCAAACGACGCAAACACTTAAAATTTCGAAGCGGGAACGACGTCCATACTTAACATTGGCTGCGCCACCTAATAGCAGGAGCAACGTTACGACGAAAACGACTTACGCAAACGACGTAAAAAACTACCGCCGGCGCACGTACGTTTGTGAATCGACGTAACTAGGTAATTTGCATACTCTACGCTGAAAACTACTGGAGCGCCACCTAGCGGCCAGCGTGAGAATGCACCCTAGGATACGACGGCGTAAGAGACTTATGCCAGTCGTATCTTAGGCTAATGTCGGCGTATCTTGCTTTCTGAATACAGAAAGAAGATACGCCGGCGCAGATTTGAATTTACGCGGCGTATCTATGGATACGCCGGCGTAAATTCTCTCTGAATCCGGGCCACTCTTAACCTTTTTACCCCAGAGGAACCATTGAAATAATGTTCTGGTCTCTGGAAAATGCTTCTAAAAATGATATCTAGGCATGTTATAGGTACATTATAAATAAAACAAGAAGGAAATGAATATGGCGTACCTAGAGTATTTGACACGCCTGGTGGATGAATTTAACACTAAAATGTTCAAAACAGAAAAAAATCTGTTACATTTAAATTTTAACTGTTTATTAGTCAACTACTGTTTATTTAACCACTTGCTTACTGGGCGCATATACCCCCTTCCTGCCCAGGCGAAATTTCAGCTTTTGGCACTGTCACGCTTTGAATGACAATTGCACGGTCGCGCGACGTGGCTCCCAAACAAAATTGACGTCCTTTTTTTCCCCACAAATAGAGCTTTCTTTTGATGGTATTTGATCACCTCTGCGTTTTTTATTTTTTGCACTATAAACAAAAATAGAGCGACAATTTTGAAAAAAATACAATATTTTTTACTTTTTGCTATTATAAATATCCCATTTAAAAAAAATATATATATATATTTTTTCAGTTTAGTCTGATACGTATTCTTCTACATATTTTTGGTAAAAAAAAATCGCAATAAGCGCATAGTGATTAGTTTGTGCAAACGTTATAACACCTACAAAATAGGGGATAGAATTATTACTTTTTTTTTATTATTAGATTTTTACTAGTAATGGTGGCGATCTGCGATTTTTGTCACGACTTCGATTGTACGGCGGACACATCGGACACTTTTGACACATTTTTGGGACCATTCACATTTATACAGCGAACAGTGCTATAAAAATGCACTGATTACTGTATAAATGTGACTGGCAGGGAAGGGGTTAACACTAGGGGGCGATCAAGGGATTAAATATGTTCCCTGCTAGGTGATTCTTACTGTGGGTGGAGGGGACTGACCGATGGTTGTCCCTATGTACAAGGGACACAACATTGGTCTCTTCTCCCTAACAGGACGTGGATCTCTGTGTTTACACACAGAGATCCACGTCCTTGGCTCTGTGACTGCCGATCGCGGGTGCCTGGTGGACATTGCGGCCGCTAGGCACAGAGGCCGTATATTGATGGCCTCCCGGCAGATTAGAGCCACCTTATGGACCGTAAATAGTCGGCGGCTGGATGGCAGGTGGTTAATTATGGGTTATTTCATTGTGAAGTATGCAGATTTTTGACAGACAGAACAAAAGTCATCAGGAAGACAGTTCTCAGCGGTGCTGTGGAATCCCACTTAAAGTGGTAGTTCACCCTCACTTACATCATTTTTCCATCGAGACAGGCATTGTAGCGCGAGCTACAGTATGCCTGTCCCGATTTTTTTACCCCCGTACTCACTGTGTACTTGTACATTAAAGATTTCGGCTCCCGCGGGGAATGGGTGTGCCTATGGAGAGGGAGGATGATTGACGGCCGGCCCTGGCACGTCACTCTCCCCGAAGACAGCCGGAGTAGGTCTCGGCTCTTCACGGCGCCTGCGCACAGGCTATGCGCAGGCGCCGTGAAGAGCCAAGCCTATTTCGGCTATTTCCGGAGAAGCGTGATGCGCCAGAGCCGGCCGTCAATCATCCTCCGTCTCCATTGGCACGCCCATTCCCCGAGGGGAGTCGGTATCTTCGATCTACGAGTACAAGGTGAGTACGGGGATAAAAAAATCGGGACAGGCATACTGTAGCTCGCGCTACAATGCCTGATTTTATGGTATAAGAAAAAAAAAAAAATTTTTTGCGTTTATAGGGTGAACCCCCGCTTTAATGTCAGGATGCTCCTGGTTCCAGCTGTGGCATTCTCCTTGTCTGTCTGTCCGCCTGCAAGGTGATTGACCTGGCCAGACTCTGGGTGGAGACCAAACCTGATTTCAGCCAGCCAAGCTTGCACTCTCAATCAAGCTACTTGTTTGTCTATTCTGCTGATTGGATTTCCCTGTTTTTGAACTCAAATCCGATGTAGCACTGCCTTCTTAAAGGTCACAAGATGAATCAATACCCCTCTGGTTGCCCTGACCCTGTGAGTCCTCTGCCAACCTTTGACAACCTGGGTTCCAAATTTTTTCCTTTAAATAACAGCAGCAAGAAGGAAATACACCAGAATTAGGTAAATCAGGAATAGTTTACTCAATGAGATGAATGGGGAAAGAATCAAAAAGAAACCTGAATTTAACCCCAAAATGTTTGTCTTACAAATGATATTATTGGTAACAAAATAACTATCACCTTTATGATCTTTGGTGATCCACCACAGAGACCAATTTTATATGAAAGAGGACTGCCCACTCTTGAAGAGGGTCTCTGGGTTATGGTAGCTAGCTGCTACCATAACAACGGTATCCCTCTTCAAAGTAGCGACGTATAACGACATAAGTGGTTAATGTGTGTTTGGTTGAGTTTCTCTGTTTTGTTTATACCAGATTAAGGTATATCTAAAATAAAAAATATACACTGCTCAAAAAATTAAAGGAACACTTTGAAAACATATCAGATCTCAACGGGCAAAAATCTCATGCTGGATATCTATATTGATGTTGGGATCTATACTGGTATGGACTGGGTAATGTGTTGGGATCTATACTGGTATGGACTGGGTAATGTGTTGGGATCTATATTGGTATGGACTGGGTAATGTTTGCCCCATCAAATACATCAAATGCAGCCAGTTTGCTCCCTCAAAAATGTGCCCATCAAATGCAGCCAGTTCCCTCCCCCGCCCAGCACTTACCTTTCTCGGATCAGCGATGTCCTCCTCCAATGCTCCCTCAGAGTCCTCGATGTCATCTCTGCTCGCCTATATAAAACAAAAAAACCGCGCTGCCACAACACAGTCTTTTAGGCAGCGGCTAGCGTGTGATAACAGAAGAATAAAACAATATAAAAAAGCCGCGCCAAATATCAAAACAAATAACTATGTAACAATAGACAGTCCATAGATAATATGAGTGGTAGTGGATTATCAACCAATCATCCAGCAAAAAAGAATCAGTATATTGATCAGAGGCTGATTTGCATGAAGAAACATTAGCTTGTCAGATTTTCAATGCACCTGGTGACATGCATACAATCTGTGTAATCCCACCACCAGAAATGTATATCAGCTTACCAGATGGCAAGCCTTTGGTGCAGTTGGCTATAACCCAGCCACGGCCTTTAAATCCCCTGGGCTAGGATACTCCAAGATTCCCAGTCAAATGACAGCCTTGGTATGGAAAGTGATGAGTGTTTGCGGTTTGGGACGCAAACACAACCCGTCAGCAAAACAGCAATCATAAACCAGTCCAATTCGCATGCAGCGGGAAAACAGAAAGGGACGCAATAGCGTGATACCGTAGGTATAACAAATTTATTTAAAACAGTAGTGTACTTACACTTAAGAAGTTTAAAAACAGCATGTATTAGGTAAAAAGCCGGCCGGCTTGAGGAGCCCTCCTCCTAGGCGTGGTGACGTCACTGACGCTGCCTCCAGACGCGTTTCGTCCTATTGGACGTTCTCAATGGGGGTAGGGCTAGCAACAGTGAGGCACCAAATATAGCGGCCACTCAATGCAAAGGGTGGTCCATAGAAACAGACCCCGCCATCTTTATTGAGGGAAAACTTGCCCATACAACCGCGCGTGACTAGCGCGGCCAGGGATAAGAATACACAGCATCCACCATCGTTTTTATAGCGAGGATGGAGCTCCGTACTCTACGGGTAGGTAACAAAAATATGAATCAGTGTGATACTTGTATATGAAATCCTAAAACAAACAGGGGAACCAAGGGAAAATCTATATATCCGGCACAGGACAGAAATCCCCTTGACTCAGTGTGGCCATCTTGTGGATTATGTTAAAACCTCTTTTTATAAGAGGTAAAGTCATTCTTAATATTACAAGGCTAGGGGGAATTAAAGCCTCCAACCTAACAGAAGGATTTTTATACATGAGATTTATCCAGTATATCCAAAAAAAGGGTGCTAAATCCCTATGTGCTATTTATTAAAGTGCTAATCAATTAATTAATTATTTAATCTTATTAACTAAGTAATATAAGGCTTTATGTTATACTAAAAGCCAATAAAGGAAAAACAGATCACGGGGTCCATTATAGTACACACCATATGATTGGTGTGATCAATGGATCCCTAATGACCCAAAAATATAAATATAAATATAAATATAAATTATTCTTTTTCAGTGTATATTCTATTTAATTTTATTATATAGAAGTGAATAATTGTGCTCGGTGTGAAAAATGATCTTATAAATATATATTTTTTTAATCCACCTCCGGGTTTATCAAAAAACCCCAAGGGGTAAGGGCCAAAAAGGCCAAAAAAGGTGCTCAATATAATTAAATTCATTTTTATCTCTGCTCGCCTGTCACTTCAGTTAATCAGGTGACCGGTAACCAGACCCGGTGCACCTGACTGGCTGAGAGGCAGGTCAGTGTTAGGGAAGCGATTCCCTAACACAGCATTGTTTAAACAGGGAACCCACAGCGCCCACTGTTTAAGCATTTAAAACCTGATTAGAGCCCACAGGCTCTAATCATGAAGCCTATTAGAGCTGCTGGCTCTAATCAGACACTTCCAAAACACACCCACTGATGTTATTCAGATGGCCAGCGCTCAACAGGGGGCTGGACACCGGAATAGGTGGCGGCAGCAGCGACAATACATAGATTCATGCAATGCACAAATTTATCTATTGTTGAGTGACGGGTGCAGGAGAGAGGGGGCAGCGTTTCTGCGCCCACTATGGACACACCGCCACTGCTACCGGCGGCAGCAGCCAGGCCCAGATTTACTCCCGTTGCCGCCCCCCGCCAAAAAAAACCTGAAAGTCCCCTAACCCGTGCCCATCATTGCCGCCTCACCATCATTGCCGCCTCACCATAATTGCTGCCTTACTGTGCCCTCATTGCAGCCTTCTCACCATCATTTCTGCCTTGCTGTGCCCTCATTTCAGCCCCCCTCACCATCATTGCAGCCCACCTCACCATCATTGCAGCCTTACTGTGCCAAACAATGTAGCCTCACCAGTCAGTGTGTGCATTATGCAAATCGGGCATCTCCTGCTCCTGCTGTGTCACGGAGCTCACTGTGAAAAGTTTGGGCGTGCTGTGATAAAAGTCCCACCCTCCTTCTCGACCAGCTCATGTGATAGAACACTGCCTCTATCACACAAGCTGGTCTAGGAGGAGGGCGGGACTTTTATCACAGCGCGCCCAAACTTTTCACAATGAGCTCCGTGACACAGCAGTCTCCCTCTGTGTGTTACAACCGACGCCGCCCCTGCACCCACTGCCGCCCCGAGGCCTGGCCTCAGTGGCCTTGTCGGGAATCCGGCCCTGGCAGCAGCACAAGGTAAAGGAGGGCACTGTGATGAAAGGTAGAGTGAGGGACTCTTGACTTCTGAAGGTGGATGGGGGACTCTGGGCCTGTAGTTTTACAGATAAAACTAGCCCTTTGAGGGCAACCATAATGCTGACGTGGACCGCAATTAAAGTAAGTTTGACAACCCTGGCTTATTTCATGATAAATCGGGCAAAGCCTCTGGTAAGGTCCATAATTTGGAGGTAAAATCAGGGGTCAAGTCCTGGGGGAAAAAGTGTGGGAACTCCCACCCAAGATCCACTCCTCCACCAAAAAAAAAAAAAAAAATGATACCCTCATATGCATAATTACTAAACCGCATGTTTTTTAAGGCAAGTTCTTTCTAAATCCTGCGATAACTCGCAGCAGACCTCCGGGATGTCTCCTGGGAACAATGACAAAAGCTCCCAGGAGACATTGTGGCATCAAGGAAGTGACGGAATACCCGCACACTACCCGATGAATCCATACAAAGGAAGCGGCCAGTAACATAAAGGATTACTAAGGTTCGCCTGCCCCTGACAGTGACTCGAGCTGGGCATCGCCGCTTAGTGAAGGATTGGCTCGGGGCGGCTCGGCTGCTCTAGTCCTGCAAAGGGAACTGCGTTCCTGCTGTGAAAAAAGTGCAGGAACTCCGTTCCCACGCGTTCCCACAGGACTAGAGCCCTGGGTAAAATAATATGGAAACCGCCTTAAATAATCAGCATTGAGATTTTAAAAATAAATCCAAAGTGGAAAATGTAAAACTGCCAATAGAGACAAGGCTGGAGAACAAAAAAAGAAGACAAGAACCTGTTTAAATAATGCCTTTGTTTAGAGAAAAACTTTGCTAAGTCTCACATTTATTTACAGTAGGTCAACATTTCAAAGTCACACAAGCGGAATTCTGCGTCACCTGAAGGACAAGGACTTTAAAAACAGCAGCAAAACAAGAGCCGCTGGTGACGACTTTGGTTTGTTTATGCGGAGAGTTATGAATGCCTCCATGCTTTTTATTTAATAAAGGTCATAAGAAAAAAGAGAGATGTTTTCTATAGTCTTTATTACCATTGCACACCCATTATGAAATGACAAGGACAGCCTACGCATCATTTTATCATTTTGGGAATGCGTAAAATATATTTGTCAAGCTTATATTCTTGATACACGGTGATGGGCTTATAATCGTGGATTTATTGGTCAGTGCCTGGGGCAGAGATGTCAGGGAGGGGGTGGTCGTAGGAACATGGGATGGGTAAACTTGGTCAGCCCATTTCTGTAAAAAGAAAGAAGATATAATAAGGAAAAAAACTGAGAGACGCCTGGGCTTGGAGAAGCTGGACACAACGGCCCGGATTCACAAAGAGCGGGCGCACATTACGCCGCCGTAGCGCAAATAATATACGGTACGCCGACGCAGCGCAGAGAGGCAAGCACGGAATTCACAAAGCCAGTGCTCCCAAAACTGCGCTGGGTTTCTAAGGCGTAAGCCGGCGTAGGTGGAAGTGGGCGTGAGCCATGCAAATGAGCCGTGACCCCATGCAAATGATGGGCCGAGCGCCAAAAAGATACGTATAACGAACTGCGCATGCGCCGGGACGTGGACGCATCCCCGTGCGCATGCTTACAACCACTTTGGAACAACTGCCTAAGATACGCCGGATCACGCCCTGAACGTAATCTACGCCCAGTCACACACGTCCAACGTAAATTACGCCGGCTTGGGTTCCCTGGTGCAGCCCTTTGCATGGATGCTGCTGAGTTACACCTCCTTTATGGGGCATAACTTTACGCCGGACGTATAACTTACACGCACTGCGTCGGGTGCACGTACGTTCGTGAATCGGCGTATTTTCCTCATTTGCATATTTGAATGGCTGATCAATGTGAGCGTAAATATGCGCCCAGCGTAAATGTGTGCCCACCCTAAGCCCGCGTAGGCAAGTTACGTCGGCGGGATGAAGCCTGTTTTTAGGCGCATCTCAGTTTGTGGGTCCGGCGCACAGATACGTCGGAGCATATTTGCACTTACGTGGCGTATCTTGAGATACGTCGGCGCAAGTGCTTTGTGAATCCGGGCCTACGTTTCCAGAGCTCTCCAAGGCAAGCTGAGTTCCACAAACCCCCCACCCAAAGTGCCTCCTGTCACAGTGACCAATAATCATTGTTTCGTTTTTATTGACTGTAAAAGGGGACACATGGATGGCCACTGTGAGCCATAGTTAATTACTTTTTTATCCCCTTCCTTTTTGACCATAAAAAGATATCTGTGTATAGAGGGTTGCTCGCTCTTCAACCCCTCCATTCAAACATCTTGTTTTTTTTTTTCTCCGGGGCTTTTTTTCTCAGAGAAAAGGTACAGAAACTCACCCCTCTCCCTTAGGCCACACCTGTCTCTGCCCTCCCCTAAAACCACCTCTTGGACCGCTCCAGCCCAGTCCAGCAAAGAGATGGCCTGGATCCATTGGGGTTTCAATGCTTCTTCAGATTTCCCCCAGCTGGGAAATCCCCCACACTTCTGATGCCTCGTACACACGATCAGGTTTCCGGACAGGAAAACTGTGAGGGGAATCCCGGCCGTGTGTATGCTCCTCGCAGTTTTTCCGACGGGAAAACCGCCCAAAAACCGCCGGACAAAAAAAGACTTTTTCCTGGCGGTTTTTGGCAGTTTTCCTGTGGGAAAAACTGCGATGGAGCATACAAACGTCTGGGATTCCCAGCCTGTCAGGAAAACTGGCCGTGTGTAGGGGAAAGACTGAACTGAGCAGGTTCTCGGCTTTCCCCTCGGGATTTCCGAAGGGGAACTTTTCGGACATGTGTACGAGGCATGAGGCTACATGGCTGTGAAAAGGGCCCCAGCCAGTTCCACGGGGGCCAAGTCCAGCAACTGCCTCTTTTATATTCTACATCTCACTCAATCCGCACTTGCGCAGGTGAGCCCGGTTCCAGATCAGAATAGGCCAGGACCAAGAAGAGATTTTCAATGCTTTACTTCAGAAATGGTATGGCTGACAAGATCTCACATGTCCGGAAATGGCTGACAGTACCATGCCCAGAGAGGGCATACTTTATCCTGAATCTTCCACTGCTCCCAACTAGGGTTCCAATACCTCTTCAGGTATCCCCCAGCTTTGGAATACCTCACACTTCTAAAGCTACATAGTTGCAAATTGGGTCCCAACCAGTCCCATTGGGCCAACTCCAGCAACCACCTCTTTTCTGTTCTACGTCTCAGCCCAAACTAACTCCATCTCACTGTACACACGGGGGGCAGATCCACATACATCTGCGTGGGCGCAGCGTATGTGAGATACGCTACGCCGCTGTAACTTGCTTTGCTATTCTTTGAATCCTGAAAGAATTTGCGCTGTAAGTTACGGCGGCGTAGTGTATCTCTCGCGGCGTAAGGGTGCGGAATTCAAATGCGGCGAGTAGGGGGCGTGTTTCATTTAAATGAAGCGCGTCCCCGCGCCGAACAAACTGAGCATGCCCCGTCCGTCAAAACTCCCATGGTGCATTGCTCCAAATGACGTCGCAAGGTGGTCATTGTTTTCGGCGTGAACGTAAATGGCATCCAGCCCCATTTACGGACGACTTACGCAAACTACGTAAAATTTTAAAAATTATACGCGGGAACGGCGGCCATACTTAACATTGAGTACGCCACCAGATAGCAGCTTTAACTATACGGCGGAAAAAGCCGAACGGAAACAACGTAAAAGAATGCGACGGCCGCTCGTACGTTCGTGGATCGTCAGAAATAGCTAATTTGCATACTCAGCGCGGAATACGACGGAAAAGCCACCCAGCGGCCACCGGAAAATTGCATATTAGATCCGACGGCGTACTAAGGCGTACGCCTGTCGGATCTAACACAGATGCCGTCGTATCTTGTTTGGTGGATACCAAAACAAAGATACGACGCGCAAAATTTGAAATTACGCGGCGTATCAACAGATACGCCGGCGTAATTTCTTTGAGGATCTGCCCCACAATGTATAAGCTACCAGAGGGTGCCACCTAGTGTTCAAAACTGGGAATTGAGCTAACACCCCCTTAAAAACATGTCAGGTCCTATCTACGACACTTTTTGATTTGAGCTCCTTTGATTCTTTTAGTTCTAGATGTTTATGCTGTCACGTGTTTCAAAACTTCACCTCAAATTCTTCTACTGGGCAATTGAACAATTATAAAAAAGAATCAAGAACCATTAGTACTAAAATATCTTTTAATTAAAAATGTCTCTTAGGTTAGTGAATGATGACTGCAAATTTGCACGGGAGCCGTGTGCGTCTTTTGGTCCATTTCAGGTTCGAATTTGGGCTGAAATCGGACCTGAAACGGTGACCCAGGAAGCACAGGACCCCTGCTGGGAGCCGCATTGGCATCCAGTGTGAACTGAGCCCAAAGGATAGGAGGGTTTAGTTTCACTTTAAGGCCCCGTACACACGAGAGGATCTATCCGCTGGAATTGATCTGCGGATCAGTTCCAGCGGATAGATCCGCTGCTGTATACAACCCAGCGGATCTGTTTCCGCGGATTTTTATCCCCTGGGATGGATTTCAAGCGGATAAAAATTTAAAGACATGCTTTCAAATCTATCCGCTTGAATCCATCCCAACGGATTGATCCGCTGGTCTGTACAGACTCACCGGATCAATCCGTCTGAATGGATCCCCCGCATGCGTCGTAATGATTCGACGCATGCGTGGAATTCCTTATATGACCGCGGCGCGCACGTCGCCGCGTCATCATCGCGGCGACGGCGCGACACGTCATCGCGATGGGATTTCGGCACGGATTTCGATCCAAATCCATCGGATCCAAATCCGCGGAAATCCTCGAGAGGATTTATCCGCGGATAAATCCTCTCGTGTGTACTAGGCCTAAAAGAGCTGTAGACCCTCGTGTGCAGTTACCAAATGGAGATAACTAAATTACACCCAGATCCAATGTTACATCGAGTAGCAACATACCTACACTATTGTCCTGTATATTATAGTACTATAAATATTGTATATGATAGTAATATCTATCTATCTATCTATCTATCTATCTATTATAGTAATATATCCAAACTGAATCACTGACGTTGGTGTCATTAGTGTGGATGAGAATTAACATGGCTGGACTTGAGTATTAATATAATGTGGATGAATATTAATGTAATCACTGTATATATGGAAAATGCTATGCATGCGTTGTCCTGTATGTTGTGGCTTATGTTTTACTCTCTGATTCATCATACATAAATTACCTCTAATATACTCCTGAAGTAGCAGCAATTATAGCACGTATTGTAGCTGTGAAATAAGTAAAGTTGCCCCCCATTCCACTGAGAAGATCTCCGGGATCCAGAGCACCATCGCCAGCCTTCTCTCTCCGCTGGACACCGCCTGGCGAATGAGCGGCTGGAGCTTTGACATTTCTTATATTTGTGAGGCGGGGCCACCGTCAAGTGACCCCGTCCCCCTCTGACGCACCCTCTGCTACGTCACTGGGGAAATCCAGGCTTCCCCCTTGCGTCAGAGGGGGCGGGGTCACGTGACGGTGGCCCCGCCTCACAAATATAAGAAATGTCAAAGCTCCAGGCGCGTCATTCACTGGGCTGTGTCCGGCGGAGATAGGAGGCCGGGGATGCTGCGCTTTGAAGATCTTCTCATCACTGGACAGGAGAGGAGATCACCCATCGCTGTATACAGACAACGTTGAAGCAGGGAGCCGGACCAAGTGGATTACCACTGCTGGATTTTTTTTCTTTTCTTTTTTTATTAATAAAGGACTTTTTTCTACGGTGTGTGTGTGTGTGTGTGTTTTTTACAACTATTTACACTTCCTACGTGAAATGGTAGGGGTACAATGTACCCCATTACCAATTCACATAGGGGGGGACCAGGATCTCGGGGTCCCCTTTGTTAAAGGGGTCTTCCAGATTCTGATAAGCCCCCCGCCCGCAGACCCCCACAACCACCGGGCAAGGGTTGTGGGGATGAGGCCCTTGTCCCCATCAACATGGGGACATCCTCCCCATGTTGAGGGCATGTGGCCTGGTACGGTTCAGGAGAGGGGGGGGCCACACTCTGTCCCCCCCCTCTTTTCTGCGGCCGGCCAGGTTAACATGCTCGGTTTAAGGGGTCTGGTGTGGATTTTTAGGGGAACTCCACGCCATTTAAAAAAAAAATTGGGGTGGAGTTCCCCTTAAAATCCACCCCAGACCTGAAGGGTCTGGAATGGATATTTGGGGGGAACCCCACGTAATTTTTTTTTATGGTTTCAATTTTTTTTTAATTAATGAAAAAGAAAAAATCAGAGTACAAAATACAACTATGGTACCAAAGTACCACACAATAGCACATAGTCAAAACATGTCAATACATTCTCTGAAAATAAGCAACTTTTATATCTTATACCAAAGAAAAGCAAAGAGAAACATCACTATCTAGAATATTACCCGCTACTAGCTAATACTAAGAAAAAAAGAAGAAAGGAAGAAAAGGAGAGAGAAAAAGGGAAAAAAAAAAAAAGAGAGAGGGGGGGCCAAAGACACCGTAGAGAACAAACCATCTGACGTCTCTACATACCAAGAAAAAGTGAAAGAGGAAATGGTCAAGGCCATAACAGCAATCTCAATCTCATCCCGTATCGCGTTGTGCAAATTGATCAGAATTCCTGAACGCCACCCAGGGTAGCCACGTCTGATTGAATTTTACTGTCGATTCCCTGGCAATTGCTACAGTTTCCTCCAATTGGTAGATGTTCTCTATGGAGCTAAACCATTCCGGGATACAAGGAATATCCTTCGATTTCCAATGCCTGGGAATCAAGACTTTCGCTGCGTTCAGTAGATGTCTAGTCAGTGAATTTTTGTAATGTTGCATGGAGCAGTCTGCGATGTGAAGTAAGCAACATGCAGGCGTAAAAGAGATTGTAGTATCTGTAATGGCTTTGATCAATTCACACACCTTGTCCCAGAAAGATCTCAAACAGGGACACTCCCACCAAATATGAACAATGGTGCCCGAGTCTTGCTCGCATCTCCAGCAAGAGTCCGATGTCAGCGGGTACCATTTTTTTATTTTGTCCGGGGTAGCATACCATTGAGTTAAAAGCTTATATGACGTCTCCTGCAATCTCGTGCCAATCGCACACTTATGTGCAAAAATGCAGGCACGTTTCCATTGCTTATCAGTAAAGCTTGTTTTGAGCGCCTTTTCCCATTGTACTCGTAATCTGGAAGCCATCCCCTCCCTGTCTAATTGGAGCCAAGAGTACATAAGAGAAGTAGATCTCGGAACCGGAGCTCCAGCCAGGCAAGTTTGTTCAAAGGGAGTTATCGGTCTAGAATTGTTTTTTAATCTGGGAAACCTGTGTGTAGTTATGCAGCTGGCGGTAAGTCCAAAATGAAAAAGAGCTCTGAGGGTTTATATCTCTGTTTAGGGAATCAAAGGATTTTAAGGTGTTAGCCTCAACACAATGTATCATTAAAAGGGGCATCGATTGCTCCGTGGGTGCAAAAAAATGCAGGTCCATCCCGGTCATTTTTTTTAAAATTGATGGCGGGGTTCCCCTTAATATCCATACCAGACCTGAAGGGCCTGGTAATTGAATTTGGGGGGACCCCCACGCTTTTTTTCTTTTTATTTACTGGAATTTGGTTAATGGGTGCACTGCGGTCAGTTGGTTGTCTCCGAGCCAGTATGTCGGCTAGAGGCCTATTATCATATATAAAAGGTACTGTACTGCATTTACTAAACAGATGGTATGTGAAGTGCATGCAAAGACCACCGCGAAGATCAGATGTTTTTTATGGTTATGTTCATTTAAATTTATTGGTTAAAGCAGAGGTTCACCCTAAAAACATGTATTTTACATTCTATTCAGCATAATTCCAACATTTACACTATGCGTTTTTTTTTTTTTTCTGTACATACCGTCTTATTGTTATTTTCCACCTGGCTTCCGGGTTCTCACTCCCATGGGACACTGAGTCTGAGTCCAGGAGCAGATTGCCTTTTTTCCTTGGAGGGCGAGAACCCATTCAAGGGTTACATCGGACGGGACACGCACAGCTGTTGGGAACTGCTGGGAGCGGAGCAACACACAGCCCCAGGGATCTCTTGTCACCCCAGAGAGGGTCATCTGCAGGCTTTCACGACCTCGTCTAATAGGGGGTCCAGCTATTCCGGTAAGGGCATATACTCACTCTCCTTCCTGGTGCAGCCGTGAGGAGCAGCTACTTTCAATCAATTTGGTGGTGGATTTTCCTATTTTTCTTTCATCTTCACGTTTGATGCTATCAACATTCTTTAGAACTGGACTTATATTTGTTTATCAATTAACCTTTGGACTTGGTTCATTTATTTATTTATTGTCTCACATCCCCTGTTTTGGGTCTTGGTTTCAATTAATTTTTATTTATTCAACATTCATTTACTAATTCTGCACAATTTTTCAAGCACCATAATTTGACTTGGCATCAGCCTCTTGCAGTCTACTGTAGTGCGACAGACCCAACCAGTACAGGGCCTTTTGGAGAGGACTAGGGGCTTGCTTCCTACATCATCCTCTAATGATGGACAACAACCTGATGAGAGCGAGGCTTAAATTAATTAACTGAAAAAAAAAGACAATAAAAGTTCCCTTCTGGAGTGGATAGAAAGGTGTAATATTAAGCTTGTACAGGTTAATGGTCAGAGGGAATATGGTGGCCCTCCTGCAGACTGGGTTGGAGAGGCTCCTTCACTTGGGACAGAAATATTTATCAACAATAGAATATTCCTAAAGAGATCAGTTTATTCCACTGTATCAGACTGTTGGAACATTGTTTGTCTTCTGATGACATGTCTAGTGGACAGAACAAACAATTTGGGTCTCTCCCATTGTGTGTCTTCTAGGTGTGAATTTCCATTGATAATTGAGTTGAGTCACCTATTGTTTCTGTCTGTTGGCTAACTCTTGGAGGTTCCTATGATGGGATTATCCTTGCGATAACTTTAGCTTGTTTTCTAACCATTGTGTGATGTTTTGGGTAAATATTTAGTTTTATTGTTCATGTGGTGACTGACGTACTTTTGAAGTGTATAAAAACCTGTATTTCTGGTTCAATAAAGAGTCATTCCTTTGGATTTTACCTCAATCTCTTGTCTGTGTACAATGCTTGGGGTAACATGGCTGGTATTAGCTCTCAGTCTGCTGGAAGGGTTTGGGGGAGCAGGAGGCACTGTTTGGTGGAATTCTGGATTTTAGCTGTTTGCCTGGAGTTTAGTTTAGGATGTAGATATAAAACATAAAAACATACACAGGCATTTTTGTGTTAATAATTTTATTTGTCCTTTGGATCTGTGATGAAAGCACAAAGTTACAGCTGGAAGAAACACCATGCCACAAAATTGCATAGAATTTTTACCCCAAATTTAAAATCATTTGTGAACTATATACTGATTGGAAATGAGCAACCGAATGACATAGGTACCTTTAATTCCTATGCCTCTGACATACAAATCACAAAGTCTAATAAACCACTTACAATATTAATACCATGTTCACTATAACATTCCTTTTGCAAATTTTAGACAATGTTCTTTTAGTGTGTGTGATTTTTCATGAACATAAAAAAACAAAAAACTGGAGTATGATAAATTCAAAATGGCCGGCATTTGCGTAGAGACTTTTTTTTCGTTGTGTATCAACTTGGAAAATCCAAGTGGTTCTCAGTAGTATACAGATATCCAAAGTATACAATCAAGAATATTCATTGTATATGTTCTATTTTACAAGACAGAAAATTCACTATGAACTATTTCACATGTTCAACACGTAACAAGGCAAACACGGAAAAAGGCAAAAGACCAGTACATGAGAAAAACCCTTCTTTCATTTTTATTTATTTTTTTATATTTTTTTAACTAGTTCAAGTAAAATTAAAGTGCGCCTGTTGCCTATAAGCAATAGAGACAGATATTTTGGACCTCATGTTTGAAAGTGTCTAGAAGCAACTTTCTGTTGTGTATCTAGCAACCAAATGGATCTCAACTCCTTCTCATAATCAGGTCGGTTGTAAGGAAATTGAGAGTATTCAGGGTGGTCACAAGGTAACAGAAGAGGTCAAATGTCCATCTGGTTTAATAATCTCGTAAGGAAACAAGGGGAATATTTTGTTTAACTTTTAATTTTTTTAAATTTGCGCTCAGGTGTCTACTGTAGATGACAGTGTTGCTCGGGCTGCTCATTCAGTTGAGGATGGTGGGTCCTTTATGGAGGAACCTGCAGCTAGCACACACATATTACACTATACGATGAAACGTTTGTGGAAAATTTGACCATTACATCCAGTATATGAGCAAAATGATGGAGTTTAGATATTTCCATGGAAGGATACAGTTAATGTTACAGTATACAAGGACATCTTAGTCTTTTAGTCTAAGGTGATACACCTCAAGGTTGGGAGTGTGCTCTGTAATGTGTCTAGGTGATTTGCTGTCTGTGGTGGCCTTTTTTGCCCGTCCTCAAGGTTTCCAACACCTCAACCTCCCCATATGCCCATAGATTTGGAATTGGATGTCCCACAAGGACATATAGGTGTGATGGTATTCAGGAGTCCACAAACATTCGGCCATATGGTGTGTCTCACTGGTTACGAGTACTCTTGACCTCCTCAGACAGCAAATCACCTAGACACATTACAGAGCACACTCCAAAACCTTGTGGTGCCACACCTCAAGGTTTAGGAGTGTGCTCTGTAATGTGTCTAGGTGATTTGCTGTCTGTGGTGGCCTTTTTTACCCTTCCTCAAGGTTTCCAACACCTCAACCTCCCCATATGCCTATAGTTTTGGAATAGGATGTCCCACAAGGACATATAGGTGTGAAGGTATTCAGGGGTCCACAAACGTTTGGCCATATAGTGTGTCTCACTGGTTACGAGTGCTTTTGACCTCCACCTGCCATAACTGAGCCATCAAACAAAATTAGCTTCTGCTAGTCCTTGGTCTACATTTCCCTGGAAACCATCAACTTAATTGCATCCATCCCAGGTTACAAAGGGGAGAATCTGGTTGCTACTAACAATACAGATATGTCCTCCTTTAGAAAACTTTCATACCAGAGGCCCTTTGTGTCTTAAACTACATTGTTCAGTTCACTAGAAACTAATGACATCTGTGAGGAAAAATATGAAGTACTGACACCACCGAGGCATCACAAAGTGCCATTGGCTTCAATGGCAAGTCCCCAATGTAATGAGAGGAGATCATTTCATTGATATTGGTTCAAACAACACTAGGCCTCAGGAAGATGACTGAGTAAAGAACGACACAACAGTCCATGTTATCATAGCCTTCAACCAAATTGTTCTTCTCATTATTCCATACTGTAGTATGAGAAGGAAACAGAGAATTTGGTTAGCTCGGGCAACACACTCGGCCAACTCTCTCCTCAAGAACTTTATTAAATGAGGTTCAATATAATTTCCTCCACTGTAGGTGACAGGGTCTCCTTATGTTCCTTACTGATCATCGTTTAACGGTTATAGCCAAAACAATGCAAGATATGTAACACATTACATTACAGTTGCGAAAAAAGTGTCACTTCATAGATACAGTATAAAAAATTTATATATACAGTAAACGACGAGAACATCCGCTTTTCAAAATTAGTACAGTCAATATACATGTCTCTTCTAAACTGATACTTTATTTAGAAATAAAAGGTTGGTCTGTGTCAGAGTTAGTAGAACGACTATTTACAAAAAATGTTTTTGTCATTGGGATTTGAAGGTGAATTGTTAAGTTCCTCAAAAAAGACTTTTCTACGATATTTTATCTTATAGTATCACTATGTTACAAATTGTTGTAAAACTTTCTGGCAGTGAATACGTCAGTAGAGTAACACAGCTTAAACAAATTCAATAACACAGAGGTAACATTATTGTACATCATCAAGGTGACAAATGTATTTGTTATGGAGAAAAAATTGAGAATTAGGCCACACCTTCTTTTCCACCTTCCACCTAAGCACGCCCAGCAAATAGAAATGACAAGAGCCTGGTAGGCAAATGATAAACCATATAGAGCCAGATAATAGAAAATGGCCACCACAATGGTACACCTTTGTTTGGCTACCACAATGGTACACCACTATTGAGCCACCACATTCAGACAACTCTGTTTGGCCACCACAATGGTACACCTATTGTTTGGCCACCACAATGGTACACCTCGATGGTACACCTGCAACGGGCCACCACAATGGTACACCTCTTGTTTGGCCACCACTATGGTTCCATCTCTGTTGGGCCACCACAATGGTACACCTCATTTGGGCCACTACAATGGTACACCACTATTGGACCACCACAATCGTACAATACTGTTGGGCGACCACAATGGCACACCACTGGTGAGCCACCATAATGGTACACCACTGTTGGACCACCACAATGGTACACCTCAGTTGGGCTACCACAATGGTACACCACTGTTGGACCACCACAATGGAGGATGGCAATCAATATAATTCCCAGGGATCCGCTTTAACATCTTTAAAGCTGAGCTCCTAACAGATACTCATTAAAAACAATTAAATTAATTTTTAAATACAACTAGTGATGGAATTTGACTTTATTTTACTATCTTGTAGACCACTGTACAGTAGAACTTGAGATTAGGGGAGGGTGGGGCAGCATTGGGAACCAATCAGATGTGCAAATATACAAACACGGAATATGCTTACAGGAGGAGATTGCACTCTGCTGAGCTAGTGTTCTGCACCACAAATCTCTTCCTTACGAAGATCCTTTATTGTGTCATCAGTGTAATAGACGCTTCTATAGTGTGCCTTGCCCAAAAATCACCCCACTGATGCGTTTCACTGAAACGGATTGATCAGAAGGAAACACAGCATTGTTATCGGAGAACATTTGTGATCTACAGACACTCACACACTGCAGCCAGAACTAAGGTTGTTTAGTCAAGATTCTTTCTAATAAAGCCTACAGCCAACAATTAACGAGCAAGTACTACTTCATACATTGCAGCCAGACAAAGAACATGACTCCCAATATCTCCTGAGCTAAGAAACCGTTAACAGCTCATTCGAATATTGTGAAGTCTGACATAGTGGCTGCCATTATGTTGGGTGGCGTGGATAAGATGGATAACTAACCAAATATCTCTTCCTTCTGAAGATGCTTTATTGGGTCATCAGTGACAAAGCTGCTTCCATAGTGTCTCCTTGCCAAATAATCACCTTTCCTTGACGCATTTTACTGAATAGGCTTGGTCCCAAGAAAACAAAGCACTGTCACAGAATTTGTGACCTACAGACACTCGCACACACTTCCTTTTAAAGATCCTTTATTGGGTCATCAATGGCAAAGCTGCTTCCATAATGTCCCCTTGCCCAAGAATCACCTTTCCTTGATGCGTTCCACTAAAACGACTTGGTCAAAAGGAAACCAAGTATTGTCGTTAGGGTTGTCCCGATACCACTTTTTTAGGACCGAGTACGAGTACCAATACTTTTTTTCAAGTAGTCGCCGATACCGAATACCGATACTTTTTTTAAATGTGTCCCCAAATGCAGCCATGTCCCCCACATATGCAGCCATGTCCCCCACATATGCAGCCATGTCCCTCTAGCCATGTCCCTCACATATGCAGCCATGTCCCTCACATATGCAGCCATGTCCCTCTAGCCATGTCCCTC
This sequence comes from Rana temporaria, assembly GCF_905171775.1. NCBI lineage: Eukaryota > Metazoa > Chordata > Amphibia > Anura > Ranidae > Rana > Rana temporaria. Next base: position 465,795,768 of record NC_053492.1, on the reverse strand, counting down.
ACATATGCAGCCATGTCCCTCTAGCCATGTCCCTCACATATGCAGCCATGTCCCTCTAGCCATGTCCCTCACATATGCAGCAATGTCCCTCTAGCCATGTCCCTCACATATGCAGCAATGTCCCTCTAGCCATGTCCCTCACATATGCAGCCATGTCCCTCTAGCCATGTCCCTCACATATGCAGCCATGTCCCTCTAGCCATGTCCCTCTAGCCATGTCCCTCACATATGCAGCCATGTCCCTCTAGCCATGTCCCTCACATATGCAGCCATGTCCCTCCAGCCATTTCCCCCATACCTTTGCCGCCGAAAGCCGCCGCCGCCGCATGGAGAAAATCACAGCATTCATTTGAATAGCTGTTTTGCCCGCGCGTATAGACACTCCCCCTTGCTCGGAATTGGACAGATCACGATCACCCATCCAATCCCAAGCAAGGGGGAGTGTCTATACGCGCGGGAACACTACAGCTATTCAAATGAAAGCTGTGATGCGGCGGCTTTCGATGCGGCGGCTTTCGATGCGGCGGCGCGATGCGGCGGCAGCGGCGGGGGGGAAAGTATTCTATTTAGGTATCGGGGGTATTTGCGCGAGTACGAGTACTCCCGCAAATACTCGGTATCGGTCCCGATACCGATACTGGTATTGGTATCTGGACAACCCTAATTGTCGTAGAAGAACATTTGTGATCTACAGACACTCACACACTGCATGCAGAGCTATGGTTGTTAAGTCAATATTCTCTCCAAAAAAGCCTACAGTCAACAATTAAGAAGCAATTACTACTTTATACATTGTAGCCACACGAAGAACGTGACTCCCGATATCTCCTGAGCTACGAAACCAGTAATAGCTTGTTAGAATATTGTGCAGCCTGACATAATGGCTGCCATTATGTTGGGTTGAGTGGATAAGATGGGCATTGTGGATAGATAGATAGATAAGCGTCCCACACCAAATATCGCATCCTTCTGAAGATCCTTTATTGGGTCATCAGTGGCATAGCTGCTTCCATAGTGTCCCCTTGCCCAAGAATCACTTTTCGATGATGTATTTCACCAAAACGGCTTGATCAAAAGGAAACAAAGCACCGTCACAGAAGAACATTTGTGACCTACAGACACTCGCACACACTTCATCTGAAGATCCTTTATTGGGTCATCAGTGGCATAGCTGCTTCCATAGTATCCATATGCCCAAGAATCACCTTTCCTTGATGCATTTCACCAAAACGGGTTGATCAAAAGGAAACAAAGCACCATCACAGAAGAACATTTGTGATCTACAGACACTCACACATACTTCCTTCTGAAGATCCTTTATTGGGTCATCAGTGGCAAAGCTGCTTCCATAGTGTCCACTTGCCCAAGAATCACCTTTCCTTGATGCATTATACCAAAACAGGTTGATCAAAAAGAAACAAAGCACCATCACAGAAGAACATTTGTGACCTACAGACACTCACACACACTTCCTTCTGAAGATCCTTTATTGTGTCATCAGTGGCATAGCTTCTTCCATAGTGTCTCCTTGCCCAAGAATCACCTTTCCACGATGCATTTCACCAAAACGGCTTGATCAAAAGGAAACAAAGCACCATCACAGAAGAACATTTGTGATCTACAGACACTCACACACACTTCCTTCTGAAGATCCTTTATTGGGTCATCAGTGGCAAAGCTGCTTCCATAGTGTCCACTTGCCCAAGAATCACCTTTCCTTGATGCATTTCACCAAAACAAAGCACCATCACAGAAGAACATTTGTGACCTACAGACACTCACACACACTTCCTTCTGAATATCCTTTATTGGGTCATCAGTGGCAAAGCTGCTTCCATAGTGTCCACTTGCCCAAGAATCACCTTTCCTTGATGCATTTCACCAAAACAAAGCACCATCACAGAAGAACATTTGTGACCTACAGACACTCACACACACTTCCTTCTGAAGATCCTTTATTGGGTCATCAGTGGCAAAGCTGCTTCCATAGTGTCCACTTGCCCAAGAATCACCTTTCCTTGATGCATTTCACCAAAACGGCTTGATCAAAAGGAAACAAAGCACCATCACAGAAGAACATTTGTGACCTACAGACACTCACACACACTTCCTTCTGAAGATCCTTTATTGGGTCATCAGTGGCAAAGCTGCTTCCATAGTGTCCACTTGCCCAAGAATCACCTTTCCTTGATGCATTTCACCAAAACGGCTTGATCAAAAGGAAACAAAGCACCATCACAGAAGAACATTTGTGACCTACAGACACTCACACACACTTCCTTCTGAAGATCCTTTATTGGGTCATCAGTGGCAAAGCTGCTTCCATAGTGTCCACTTGCCCAAGAATCACCTTTCCTTGATGCATTTCACCAAAACGGGTTGATCAAAAAGAAATAAAGCACCATCACAGAAGAACATTTGTGACCTACAGACACTCACACACACTTCCTTCTGAAGATCCTTTATTGCGTCATCAGTGGCAAAGCTGCTTCCATAGTGTCCCCTTGCCCAAGAAACACCTTTTCTTGATGCGTTCCACTAAAACGACTTGGTCACAAGGAAACCCAGCATTGTCATAGAAGAACAGTTGTGATCTACAGGCACTCACACACTGCATGCAGAACTATGGTCGTTGAGTCAATATTTTCTTAAAGAGAGCCAACAGTCAACAATTACAGAGCAAGTACTACTTCATATATTGTAGCCACATGAAGAACATGACTCCCAATATCTCTTGAGCTATGAAACGATTAACAGCTCATTAGAATATTGTGCTGTCTGAAATACTGGCCGCTGTTATGTTGGGCAGGGTGGCCCGGAGTTTACAACTTGATCTGTCACTGTTGATATTCTCTTCAAAAAAGCCTACAGTCAACAATTAACGAGCAACTACTACTTCACACATTACAGCCACACAAAGAACTTGACTCCAGATATCTCCTGAGCTATGAAACCGAAACAGCTCATTAGAATATTGAGCAGTCTGAATGGCTGCCGTTATGTTGGGTGGTGTGGCCTAGAGTTCACAATTTGATCTGTCCCTATTGTAAATTCTACAAACATGGAACCATGTCACCTATAAAACGGAACAATTTGATCACTTCACGGAAGCTGCAACATCGTACAGCTTAATCTCCGTGTTTTTTTTTTTTATAGCACAATGTTTTTTTTTATAATTTTTTTTATTGTTTCCATAAAAGTTTCCATAAACTATAATACTTTAATATTTTTGATCCTGCAAAATATATTTATATATTTATATATATATCTATATATTTTTTTTTTATTAATTTATATCCAAAGACTACTTCAACGTTACAATACAACACTAATACCGCAAAAAAAAAAAACTGTTACACCTATTTTTATTTTACTAATTTGCAGAATCTAACCAAGAAGTTAGTCTTCTTTGTTCCGACATGCACAATTGGCTCCCTTTTTCTTCTCCTGAGGGTTCAGTTCCCCATAAATAAAACCCACATGCTCAACACCTCTGAGGTATAACTGTGGGCACACGCATAAACTGATAAATACTTCCTGCGATGGCCTCCGAAGCTTTGACCACGGTCAAGACGTAACTGTCATTACTTATATAACAAGTACATAATATATATATATAAAAAAAAAAAACGGGCAAGCCACCAGTGCTTGCAAATCAAAAAGGTTTCATCTTTCAGTGCAAACGTAAAAGCAAATATTTAGCTATTCAGGTGCAGTTAAAAAAAGGACGGTCGGGCTTACTTAATAAGGCAATGCAACGTGCAGTAAGCCACAGCAGCCAATTTACAGTTCATGGAGTCAGTAAAAACAAGCTCCTGATTGGCCGCCAGGTAAATTGGGCTTTGAACAATAGAAATGCGCAGGACACTGCTTTAGTGAGTAAGCCCAAAAAAATATCTGTCAATCACGGTGTAGCTCCAAACCAACATAAATGCCGGTCTGTAGTCTTCTGAACGTCTTCTGAACGTAGACATCAATAAAAAGCTCCTTAGAACACACCATACTGATCTGTTTTGCCTATTTGGTAATGTGTGTTTGGCTGGAAGCTACTTTCAGTTGTGCAACACCAACAAAGAAGCAATACAGAACTGAATGCATGTTAATTCCTACATAGAAACTCTTCCAAGACATAGAATAGTGTTAAATAGTTAAAAAAAAAAAAATGACTGCTGAGTGCAATACAAATCTTCTTCTGGAAGGGTGCATTCAAAAGAGCACTTAAGCTTCCGGCACCGACCACTAGGGGCAGCGTTCACAGCGCACACAATAAGTAACAGGCGATGTGTAAGCGCCCCCTACCAGCACATTAAGGTATTGTCACGTTGCAGTCAACATTAGAGTGATGTGTCAAATGATTTTTCTGGAGTTCCAGGCTCTCCTTCCTCCTCGTGATCCAGGCTTTTATGGTTTCCAGAAATGGGAGACTTGCCGCTGTCAGGCGTTAAGAGTGCAGAGCTATGTTCACCGTCCTCACTGAATTTTCCCTTCATAGCTTCCTGGACAAACTCCTGGATTTCCATGGGAAGTCGTTTAAATTTGTCTTGATATTCTTGATCAAGTTCAACCTGCAACTGGAACACAGGCAAAGGATATAAGTACAATGTTTGCGGCCTTGCTGCTGTTCGATTTGCATTTTTTTAGACTATCAGTATATAGTTAAGCAAAAAATAAAGTTATTATTATTGGTTTTTTTTTTCCCCAAAATGTTATTTGCAAAGAAAAGGAAGTTTACAATGTTCTTAAACAAAGTGCTTAACCTCCCTGGCGGTATGATTATTTCAGATTTTAGGTGCTGAAAGAGGTACCATTATTTGCAAGGAAATTTGGCGTTTTAATCTGTAGGCCTGTAGGGCCAGATTCACATAGAATTACGTTACGCTGCGGCGGCGTAACTTATCCCATTTACGTTACACCGCCGCAAGTTTACAGCGTAAGTGCCTGATTCACAAAGCACTTACCTGTAAACTTGCGGCGGCGTATCGTAAATCCGCTTGGCGCAAGCCCGCCTAATTCAAATGGGGCGGGCACCATTTAAATTAGGCGCTTTCCCGCGCTGAACGTACTGCGCATGCTCCGTCCGTAAAATTACCCGACGTGCATTGCGCTAAATTACGGCGCCCCGACGTGTTTGTGAATGGCGACGTGCGTAACGTACTTACGCCAAAAAAATTTTTTTTTAATTCGACGCGGGAACAACGGCCATACTTTAACATGGCTGGTGTAAAGTTAAGCCATGAAAAAGATTGCTTAACTTTGCGACGGGAAAAAACGACGTAACGCACGCGAGTAGCTTCGTGGATCGCCGTAAAAGCTAATTTGCATACCCGACGCTGGAAAACGACGTGAACTCCACCCAGCGGAGGCCGAAGTATTGCAGCCTAAGATACGAAGGCTTACGAAGCCATAAGCCTGTCGGATCTTAGCCAAATGCCGTCGTATCTTGTTTGTGAATCACAAATTAAGATACGACGCGGCAAATTTGAAAATACGCCGGAGTATCAGTAGATACTCCAGCGTATTTCTTCTGTGAATCTGGCCTGTAATTCTTAGGAATAACTCACTTAAATCTGTCCAAACAAGATTCTAATAGGCATCCCGGGTATGACATTTTTTTAAAAACAAAATGATAAATTATAGTATAATAAATAATTATAAATAATTATAACAAATAATAATATAATTATAATAAAAATTATTCAATAATGTAATCAACTCAAAATCACTGACATTTGCTCAGTTGCAGAATTGTCGCTGTCATTACTTTTTTTTTTTTATGATGAATTTCCCCTCAAATCGCTATCGCACAATTCTGTGATTAAAATTTATTATCGCTGTTTTCTAGCTGATCTAAAACCATTTTTGACATAAAGGGACACTTTTGGTTGCTATGGACAATCTCCAGTTTGCAGTCAGAAAGAACAGTTTTTATTATATAAAATGACATGTAGGTCACTGGGCAGACCATTTTTTTACATACAGTACTGTAATCTATAAGATTACAGTATAGTGTATGTAATGTGTTTGTTTATCTTTTTGAATTTGGCGCCGTTCTCCACCCCTGTGCGTCGTAACGTCGCAGGGAACAGAGATCGGTGGCACACAGAGGCACTGTGTGAATCGAGAGAGCACCCGCTCGCTCACACAGTGCGGTGGCATCGCTGGATCCAGGGACAAGGTAAGTAAACCATGCCTGTTTTTTTTATTTTTTTATCTCACAATGTAGAGTATACGATTTCCTATCATCTGTGCCCAGTCTTGACACACAGCGTTAATCCAGCTCTGAACAACGCTCTTTTATTGTTCAGTAAAATACAACGGACTTACAGAGAAAAACCTTAGTCCGTTCCGCCCCCTTGCTGTGAGTGACAGGTTATTTACATATATTGTGCACTAGCCTGGAGACAGGCATTATTTTTTAATTCCCACCCCCACTCCATTTCTGAAGTCATGTGGTTACTTTTCTGGATTTTGACTGGATGTTAGTGATCATAGCAGAATTTAGTGTAAGGAATACACAGGAAAAAATGCATGTTGACAAGGGGTGTATAGAGGAAGACGGGGAGTCTACTGACATCACGACTCCACCCACAGAGTTCCAGAAAACAGATCTACCCACAGAATCTGCAGTTTTTGAGTTCTTTTAACAGACAGAGGGGAAACATTTGACAGGCACGTCAAAAAAAAGCCAACTTGCTTTAAATTTTAACCGATGGATTGCTAACCGATAGGTCAAAACCGATCGTTAGTACGCACAACCATCGGTTAAAAATCCACGCATGCTCAGAGTCAAGTCGACGCATGCTTGGAAGTATTGAACTTTCGTTTTTTTCAGCACGTCGTTGTGTATTACGTCACCGCGTTCTGACACGATCGTTATTTTAACTGATGGTGTGTAGGCACGACGGACCATCAGTCAGCTTCATCGGTTAACCTATGACAACGGTCCGTCGGTCCGTTCTCATCGGATGGACTGTTCGTGTGTATGCGGCATAAGGAAATATTATCCAATACACTAAATGATAAAACAGTTTTGTACAGAATAGCAGGCATCATTAATTGCAATGTGTTTGAAGTCTAAATTGATTCAAAGTGAATCTTTAGAAAATAAATAAGGTTTGGTTATGATAAGTTTGCTAAATTTTAATGTTTACTATAACAACAATTCTTCTGTCTGGTGCTAATATAGGTTTGAGTGTATTGCATGGATCGAGTTGGAGATCCACAGGTTAGTATGGTGACAACCAACTCTGAGCGTGATTCTTCGTCTGTATGCCATATGGCTATAATTGGTAGAGTATCGGAATTTTATGGAATGGAGGAACTCGACAAGGCAAGTTTTTCCATTCCCGTCGAGGAAATAGAAGACATGCTCTCTTTTTGGCTCGACGTGATCCTCAACAGTTTCCTCGTCGAAAAATGTACACACAACCGGTTTCCTCGGCAACAAAAAAAAAAACAGCAAGTTTCTTGCTGGTTTTTGCCGAGATTCTCGGGCGTGTGTACGAGGCTTAAAAGGGTGGTTCCCCCTAAAACAAATTTCTAACAATACATTCGTAAGACTGCTTACACTGCGGGTAGGCTGGCTTTTGTTTTGTTTTTTTAGTACATACCTCGATATCGCCGTTTCGTCCCTTGGCGGTGGGCGTTCCTAGTTGATTGACGTTCCTCCGACGGGCACATACGTGACATCACGACTTTCCGAAAGAAGCTGAACGTCGCTGCGCAGGCGCCGTATAGAGCCGACTCTATACGGTGCCTGCGCAATGACGTTCGGCTTCTGTCGGAAAGTCGTGACGCGCAGTATGCGCCCGTCGGAGGAACGTCAATCAACTAGGAACGCCCACCGCCAAGGGACGAAACGCCGATATCGAGGTATGTACTAAAAAAACAAAACAAAAGCCAGCCTACCCGCAGTGTAACGGGTCTTACGAATGTATTGTTAGAAATGTGTTTTAGGGGGAACCACCGCTTTAAGACTTGTCCTATGATGACCACCAGAATAAAACTTTATATTATAGAAATAACTAACTAAGCATCACTTCTATGAGCCACACGTCATAGATATTCCTCGATCTTGATTCGTTCAGTAGCACAATCTTCAGCTTGCTCCATTCAGAGGTAATATAAGGCTTTCCATGTCTGCTCTATATTTAGTATAATTAAGGGTCCATAAAAGGTAGCGAGCGGAATGCTATAAAAACGAAACTACTTCCTCTTTGCGAAACAAATATAGCTCAGGTCCTACTGGTGACAAGTGACAAGATTCCCACGACTGTTCTGCTAAATGCTGTATGCATGCCTGCACTAGGAAAATATGGAGTCTCAGGGCACATTTAAGGCAGAAAGCAAATATAGGTACATAAAATTTTGCCTGTAGAATAAGAGGTTTATTTGTTAGTTGAGAAGGGTTTTCTAGGAAAACAGCTAAATACACAATTTAAATACTTGTAGAGTTGCTGTTTTTCCTGAATTTGTAATTTTGTGTAGTGAGACTTGTGATATATACAAGGGCAGACTGACCATTCGGGCACTGCCCGAGGGCCCCATGCCACTAGGGGGCCCAATCAGGGTTGCCAGCCTCAGTAAAACCAGGGACAGTATGTAAAAAGGCTGCTGGGGGGTTGATACAAAAGTTATATATATACAGGGGTGGACTGACCATTTGGGCACTGCCCTAGAGCCCCTTGCCACTAGGGGGCCCCATCAGGGTTGCCAGCCTCAGTAAAACCAGGGACAGTATGTAAAAATCTGCCTCTCCAGTACCTTTTCAGTGTGTGTATGTATATTCTGTGTGTATGTATACTGTGTGTGTATACTGTGTATGTATACTGTGTTTGTATATTGTGTATACTGTGTATGTATACTGTATGTGTGTTTATACTGTGTGGCCCCATAATCTATTGCCTGGGGGCCCCATAATCTCCTATTGCCTGGGGACCCCATAATCTCCTATTGCCCGGGGGCCCCATCATTTCCTATTGCCCGGGGGCCCCATAATCTCCTATTGCCCGGGGGCCCCATAATCTCCTATTGCCCGGGGGCCCCATAATCTCCTATTGCCTGGGGGCCCCATAATCTTCTATTGCCTGGGGGCCCCATAATCTTCTATTGCCTGGGGGCCTCATAATCTCCTATTGCCTGGGGGCCCCATAATCTTCTATTGCCTGGGTACCCCATAATCTCCCATTGCCCGGGGGCCCCATAATCTCCTATTGCCCGGGGGCCCCATAATCTCCCATTGCCCGGGGGCCCCATAATCTCCTATTGCCCGGGGGCCCCATAATCTCCCATTGTCCGGGGGGCCCCATAATCTCCTATTGCCCGGGGGCCCCATGAGTTGTCAGTCCGCCCCTGGATATATACACATATCTGCCGCCAAGCACAGCCAGGAAGGTCAGTCTAATAAACTTTGAATACACTCCTGGCTCAGATTTACCACTGCCTGAACAGAAGTGATAAGACTGATACATTTTATAATGGCACTCGGTGAATATCATAAATACCCATCAAATTGCGGGAGCTCTATGGTTTGGACAAATATCAGTTGGCGTGGAAAATGTACATTTATTGGACATTTCTAACAGACCAACCAACCAAAAGCATCTGAGTGCAAGCAACCATCGTTTCCTAAAGAACAGCATGAAAAAGATACATTTCTTTGACGTTTGGGATTTAGTTGCATAACCAAAATTGATGAGCGCAAAATCTGGTGCAGCTGTACATGGAAGCCAATCAGCTTCTAACGTCAGCTTATTTAATTGAGCTGATTGGTTTCTATGTAGAGCTGCATCAGATTTTAGTAAAACTACTCCTGAGGCCCCGTACACACGACCGAGGAACTCGACGTGCCAAACACATCGAGTTCCTCGTCGAGTTCAGTGTGGAAGCCGCCGAGGAACTCGGCGGGCCGACTTTTGCCATTGAACAACGAGGAAATAGAGAACATGTTCTCTATTTCCTCGCCGAGGTCCTCGTCGGCTTCCTCGGCCGAAAGTGTACACACGGCCGGGTTTCTCGGCAGAATTCAGCTCTGAACCGAGTTTCTGGCTGAATTCTGCCGAGAAACTCGCTCGTGTGTACGGGGCCTAAGTGTCCACTACTCCTTAGTGGCCTCGTACACACGACTGAGGAACTCGACGGGCGAAACACATCGTTTTCCTCGTCGAGTTCCTTGTTAGGCTGTCGAGGAACTCGACAAGGCAAGTTTCTCCATTCCCGTCGAGGAAAAAGAAGACATGCTCTCTTTTTGGCTCGACGGGATCCTCGACAGTTTCCTCGTCGAAAAATGTACACACGACCGGTTTCCTCGGCAAAAAAAGTTTCTTGCTGGTTTTTGCCGAGAAACTCGGTCGTGTGTACGAGGCTATATTTGTCCAAGCCTTCTCTATTAGGCCGCGTACACGATCGGACAAACCGATGAGAACGGTCTGATGGACTGTTTTCATCGGACCAAACCGATCGTTTGTAGGCCCCAACGGTTATGTATCCATAGGTTAAAAAAAAGCAATCTTGTTTTAAATTTAACCGATAGAAAAAAAACGATCGTCTGTAGGCACGTCTGTAGGCACGTTAAAAATCCACGCATGATCAGACTAAATTAGGGGACGGGAGCGCTCGTTCTGGTAAAACTAGCGTTCGTTATGGAGATAGCACATTCATCACGCTGTAACAGACAGAAACACGCGAATCGTCTTTTACTAACACAAAATCAGCTAAAGCAGCCCCAAGGGTGGCGCCATTGGATTTGAACTTCCCCTTTATAGTGCCGTTGTACGTGGTTTACGTGACCGCATTCTGACACAATGGTTTTTTAACCGATGGTGTGTAGGCACGACTGACCATCAGTCAGCTTCATCAGTTAACCGATGAAAATGGTCCATCAAACCGTTTTCATCGGATGGACCGATCGCGTGTACAGGGCTTTACCATTCTTTGAGGTGCCTCTGCCATTTGATGGGAATTTTTGATCTAGACCATATGACATTATCTACCAGACCAACCAACCTACAGCATCTGAGTGCAACCATGGTTTCCTAAAGAACAGCATGAAAAATATACATTTATTTGACATTTGGTGTCTATGCCAACTGATATTTGGTCAAGCCATATCTATTTCTGTTTCTTAGGGAACCTCTTCCATTTGATGGGTATTTTTGATCTTCACCACATGACTATCTACACGACCAACCAACCCATAGTAATCTGAGTGTATCCACTGCATGAAAAGATTGGTGCCCACGTCAACTCATATTTGTCTAATGCCGCGTACACACGCTCAGAATTTCCGACAACAAATATTCGATGGGAGCTTTTGGTTGGAAATTCCGACCGTGTGTAGGCCCCATCGGACACTTTCTGTCGGAATTTCCGACAACAAAAATTTGAGAGCAGGTTCTCAAATTTTTCAACAACTTAACTTGTTGTTGGAAATTCCAACTGTGTGTACACAATTCTGATGCACAAAATTCCACAAATGCTTGGAATCAAGCAGAAGAGCCGCACTGGCTATTGAACGTCATTTTTCACGCTTGGAATTTCCAACAGAATTTGTGTTACCGTGTGTATGCAAGACAAGTTTGAGCCAACATCCGTCAGAAATAAATCCATGGTTTTGTTGTCGGAATGTCCAATCATCTGTACGCGGCATAAGTCTCATCTATTACTATTCTTCGGATGCAGCTACCATTTGATTGGTATTCTTGATCTTCTCCATATGACGTTATCTACCAGACCAACCAACCTAGAGTATCTGAGTGCAACCATCATTTCCTAAAGAGCCGCATAAAAAACATACATTTATTGGACATTTGGGGCCAGATTCACAGAGTGAGTACGCCGGCGTATCTACTGATATCGTTATTTGTCTTAGACATGTGTAATTATGGGCAATTTAGCCTCTGTTCCAGCCATGGCTGTGCTGGGAGTGGCCACTATTGTTAGCCTGGGGGTGTTATTACCATCTCAGGCCAAGGGTGGCAGCAGCAGAATCAGGGTGTATTGGGTGTCCCCCTTGGCAGCAAATCAGTGGGAGTGATCGTTCCGCTGTGCATGCTGGGGAGGGGTACTTAAGGGACAGACGCCATTGGCGGGAGGTCTGTCGCCCCACTCGCCTCGTGGCCCTCCTGGCCTGGGGTGTGTGTTCCTGAATTCTGACTCCAGGACCACGTTGGTCCAGGGTTGCGGCTTCGCTTGGTAGGCCCAGTAGTCAGACTGGGTCTGCACTTTCAAGGTGATCCTGTGCTGTCTGTTCTGCGGGAGGAAGTTACTTGATGAAGGGAGCCAGGGGAGGACCTATCCTGGAGAGCACCATGCAAGAGGCTGGTATCTTGGGAGAAGGCCTGGAAACTTCATCGAAGGATGCACCATACACTGAGAGGCTTGATGGTGATCGCCTGTCAGATCTAAGTTCTACAAAAGTTAGTCTGGAGAGATCCTGTGGCAGAGGATTCTGGACCAAAAGTGTCTCCTGGTAAAGGAAGGTCTGTGGCAGAGACTGTACTTTATTCCGTGCACCATGCCGGCTGCTAGGCCAGTGAGAGGGACCTATCCGGGTGAGCCAATGCTGTATCTTGGCCTAGGCCAACAAGGCCCAGGCCAAGGCCCTAGGGCAGCACTTTGCAGGGGGGCAGCACAAAAAGAGTCCCCGTGGCTTGCGCTACACTTTTAGTGTAGCGCCACTCTTGGGGCGGACTGGGCCGGGAGGCAAATCAGTCTAGTCCCCCCATAAAGTGGCTGCACTACTGCCGGTATAATAATACTGGCAGGGCCACCATTAGGGGTGAGGGACAGCCCATACACATGGAGGAGGCTAGGGCGGCAGACCCCAACCAATAGGTTGTTGTGTGTGTGGGGGGGGGGGGCCGCGTTCCGCAACTGGGGGGGGGGCTTTGCGATGCTTCTAGTTTTGACTGTCCTATCATAACAGTGGACCTCCCACCTAAGTTCTCAGCTAGAGAAAGACAGATGCCATGTCGGGAAGCTAAAAACTGTCAAAACGTCAGCTGACGGGTTTCAAAAGCAGAACAGGAAGTCAAAGTAAATCCCTGCAAATTAAGGAACTCTACTGCCCCCCCAAGGCCCTCAGAACTAGTGTCCCACTGGAAAATGTCCGGGGTGTGGAAAATGGGTGTGTGGCCTTGACAGGAAGGGGTGGGTCATATTTAAATTAGGGGGTGCACAAGTTTTGTCAGGCCTAGGGCAGCACAAAACCTAAATACACCAGAGTGGCGACGAGAAATGTTTGCTGGAAGCAGGAGTGTTTCCTAATTGAGATTATACACCTGAACCTACCTACCTACCCTTCCACCCCTCCAACTTCTTTTCTACTACGTTCTGCAAAAAAATCCTAGAAAAAAAAGTGTATCGTGTGGACATTGGAATTCTTCAGACTCTCTTTTATCACCCTGGCCAGCGAGAAGATAGAGGTAACGTGCCACTCGAAATACTCAGGAGCTCCTTCGGGGGTTAGTGCTACATTTAATAATTTAATACTCAATTTTTCCATATCCTACTTGTCAAAAGCCATTACCCTTTTTTTCTCTTTCCCGAGCGTACTGCAAGTCTCATCTTTTTTGTGAGGTAGGTGAGTCATTTCTGCTTTATCCATTTTATAATGAGCAGACTTCCCATGCCCTTTGTTTGCCAATAGCTTGCTTATTAGCCATACAAATGACCAGAGATTGAATAACAACTCATAGACTTCAATAGGGTTTAAGAACTTTGATCCAGGAGTCGAGAAACTGTTCGAAAAACCTAACAAAGGAAGATCTCATCACCCCTATTAGCTACAAGGACAGAACACACCGTTCTCTTTATGCCTTTTTTTTGAATTATGGACTCTGTTGTTACAGTAGCTGTATATTGGAAATAAACTGTTCCACTGCTTATATTTTTCTTAAATCTAATATAATATACAATTTTTTTTTTACAGCTCCTTCTCATAATAAATGAAGGAATAGAGAACAAAGGTCCTTTGATGGAGATCCTGCAAATCCATAGGTTGAGCGAACAGTCAAAGAAATATGACATGAAAATAAACTGCAGTTATAAATAGGGAAGGTCTTTCTATTAGAGGTCCAGTTCTTCTATTCGGGGATCTGAGAACCTTCTTTAACCACTTAAAGTGGAGGTTCACCCGCCAAAAAAATTTTAAGATTAGATTCATGCTCATTTTGTCTAGGGGAATCGGGTGTTTTTTTAAAAATGAAGCAGTACTTACCGTTTTAGAGAGCGATCTTCTCCGCCGTTTCCGGGTATGGTCTTCGGGTCTGGGCGTTCCTTCTTGATTGACAGGCTTCCGACGGTCGCATCTATCGCGTCACGATTTTCCGAAAGTAGCGGAACGTCACTGCGCAGGCGCCGTATAGAGCCGCACCAACGTTCGGCTTCTTTCGGCTACTCGTGACGCGATAGATGCGACCGTCGGAAGCCTGTCGGAAGCCTGTCAATCAAGAGGGAACGCCCAGACCCGAAGACCATACCCCGAAGCGGTGGAGAAAATCGCTCTCTAAAACAGTAAGTACTGCTTCGTTTTTAAAAAAACTAGCCGATTCCCCTAGACAAAATGAGCATGAATCTAATCTTAAATTTTTTTTGTGGATGAACTCCCGCTTTAACCCCCGGACCATATTGCTGGTCAAAGACCAGAGCACTTTTTGCGATTCGGCACTGCGTCGCTTTAACTGAAAATTGCGCGGTCGTGCGACGTGGCTTCCAAACAAAATTGGTGTCCTTTTTTTCCCACAAATAGAACTTTCTTTTGGTGGTATTTGATCACCTCTGCGGTTTTTAGTTTTTGCGCTATAAACAAAAATAGAGCGACAATTTTGAAAAAAATGAATATTTTTAACTTTTTGCTTTAATAAATATCCCCCAAAAATATATAAAAAAATAATAATTTTCCTCAGTTTAGGCCGATACGTATTCTTCTACATATATTTCGTAAAAAAAAAAATCGCAATAAACGTTCATTGATTGGTTTGCGCAAACGTTATAGCGTTTACAATATAGGGGGTAGTTTTATGGCATTTTTATTAATATATTTTTTTTACTAGTAATGGCGGCGATCAGCGATTTTTTTCGGTACTGCGACATTATGGCGGACACTTCTGACACATTTTTGGGACCATTGGCATTTTTATAGCGATCAGTGCTATAAAAATGCATTGGATTACTATAAAAATGCCACTGGCAGTGAAGGGGTTAACACTAGGGGGGGGGGGGAAGGGGTTAGGTATGTTCCCTGTGTGTGTTCTAACTGTAGGGGGGGTGGCCTCACTAGGGGAAATGACTGATCGCTGTTCATACATTGTATGACGGTCAGGCATTTCTCCCCCTGACAGGACCAGGAGCTGTGTGTTTACACACACAGCTCCCGGTCCTCGCTCTGTAACGAGCGATCGTGGGTGCCCGGCGGCGATCACGCCCGCCGGGCACGGGAGTCAGGGACGAGCCCCTAGTGGCCGCTTCGAGAGCCCGACGTATAGCTACGGCGGCGGCTGATCGGCAAGTGGTTAATATCTTCAGTATACACTGAGCTTGGGATAGTTGAGGTATTTATATATTCATCTTTTGCCTTCCTAAAATAAGCGATCTTTCAGTGTCAGCAACAGACAGCAAAGCCCCGTGAGCAGTCTGTTTCCCCCTATGGAAATCATCACCGCGTCTTAGTTCCTTCTTACTTTGGTGTCACCCAACCAGAGTTTGTCTCCCATGGGGTCTTCTAGCACAGCTGCTCATTTTGTCTTTCATCTTTGCTGCTTCTCGCTGTTTGCTATCCCCTTCTCTCTCTCTCGCTATAATAAAACCAGCAGCACAAGGATCTACAAAATCAATTCCCTTGGCTCTACCAGCACCAGTTAAATTGGCGTTAAAACCCAAAACAAAAATACGAAACGCTGTAACTTACAGATATTTAGATATTGGCTCCTTCGTTTTTTCTGTTGGACATTTTTCCTTTATTTTCATCTGGTAATGTGGCCAGTAAAACACTTCGGGCCAGATTCTTGTAGAATCCGCGACGGCGTAGCGTAAGCCATTTACACTACGCCGCCGCAAATTACTGGAGCAAGTGCCGTATTCTCCAAGCACTTGCTCCGTAATTTGCGGCGGCTTGTATTTAAATTAAGCGCGCCCCCGCGCCGATCGAACTACGCATGCGCCGGGCGTAAAAATAGCCCAGTGCGCATGCTCCAGCTCACGACGGAAAACATCAATGACGCCGACGTGAGCGTCATTGACGTAAAGTCCTATTCGCGAACGACTTGGGAAAATGACGTAAACGACGGTAAAAGACGACGCTGACCCGACGCCATACTTAACATGGCATACGACGGACCTTCGTAAACGTACCCCTCATATAGCAGGGGTAAGTTTACTTTTACGGAAACGTCGTAAATTCACTGCGTCGACCGCGCGTACGTTCGGGAATCTCGCGTAAATAGCTAATTTGCATAGACGACGGGGAAAACGACGAGGCGACACCTAGCGGTGGGAAAAAAATTGCATTTAAGATCTGACAGCGTAAGAGCCTTACGCCTGTCAGATCTAATGGATATCTATGCGTAACTGATTCTAAGAATCAGTCGCATAGATATGCCGGGCCAGAATAGGACTTACGACGGCGCAAATGGCGTTGCGCCGTCGTAAGCCCTTTGAGAATCTCAGCCTTCCTGTCTTATGTTGCGTACACACGATCAGACATTCCGACAACAAAACCGTGGATTATTTTCCGACGGATGTTGGATCAAACTTGTCTTGCATACACACTGTCGCACAAATGTTGTCGGAAATTCCGAACGTCAAGAACGCGGTCACGTACGGCACAATAAAACGGAGGTTCCTAAAACAAGTGCGCCACCCTTTGGGCTCCTTCTGCTAATCTCGTGTTAGTAGAAGTTTGGTGAGAAACGATTCACGCTTTTGAGCCTTGTGCTTTTCAGTCCTCTACTGCTCTTTGCAGCGTGATGAATGTGCTATCTCCATTACGAACGCTAGTTTTACCAGACCGAGCGCTTCCGTCTCGTACTTGATTCAGATCATGCGTGGAATTTTGTGCGTCGGTATTGTCTACACACGATTGGAATTTACAAAGAACACATTTTGTTGTTTCGGAAAATTTGAGAACCAGCTCCCAAATTTTTTGTCGTCGGAAATTCCGACAGAAAATGTCCGATGGGGCCTACACACGGTCGGGAATTTGCGACCAAAAGCTCCCATCGAACATTTGTTGTCGAAAATTCCGAGCATGTGTACGCGGCATTAGGGTGTCTCCATTCTGGATGGACGAGCAACGGGGGACACTTTTGAAAAGCATTATTGTCAGTGTGACGAGAGGGTTGAGATAGATGGACTAGCACTGGGGTCACCAACCTGCTAGACGTTCGGCCCGGCAGTGCCCATGATTAAATCACGGACACCCGGCCTGCGGACATGTTCGCCGCTGTCCTCTTCTTTGGACAGCGGCGAGTGGCCAGTATCACAAAGCTGGATGGAGGCGGGAACCGATGGACTTAACATTTTTCATTACACAGTTGCCGGGCGATCCTTGCAACCAATCACCAGCCTGCTAAGTGTGTGTGTGTAGGGGGGGTGGAGGGGGGCAAAGTGCAGTGGACAGAGGACACTATGGGGGTAAAGAGGACACTTCAGTGGGGGTGGGGGGGGGGGGGCAGGGGACACTACAGTGGAAGGGGTGGGGGTTGGTGCAGGGGATAGAGAGGACACTATGGGTGTACAGAGGACACTATGGGGGTACAGTGGGGGGACAGAGGACACTACAGTGGGGAGGGGAGTGCAGGGGACAGAGTATACTGCTTTGGGGGCACAGAAAACTTGCTATGGGGGAGGGGTGCAGATGACACTATGGGAGTTATGTGGAGGGGGACAGAGGACTCTATCACCCCTGGAGACAGGGGCCCCTTCTCAGTTGGGGACAGGGACCATATCACCCCTGGGGACAGGGACGCCTTCTCACCTGGGGACAGTGACCCCATCACCCCTGTGGATAGGGATCCCTTCTCCCTTGGGGACAGGGACTCTATCACCCCTGGAGACAGGGGCCCCTTCTCAGTTGGGGACAGGGACCACATCACCCCTGGGGACAGGGACCCTTTTTCACTTGGGGACAGAGACCCCTTCTCACCTGGGGACAGTGACCCCATCACCCCTGTGGATAGGGATCCCTTCTCCCTTGGGGACAGGGACTCTATCACCCCTGGAGACAGGGGCCCCTTCTCAGTTGGGGACAGGGACCATATCACCCCTGGGGACAGGGACCCCTTCTCACCTGGGGACAGTGACCCCATCACCCCTGTGGATAGGGATCCCTTCTCCCTTGGGGACAGGGACTCTATCACCCCTGGAGACAGGGGCCCCTTCTCAGTTGGGGACAGGGACCATATCACCCCTGGGGACAGGGACCCCTTCTCACCTGGGGACAGGGACCACATCACCCCTGGGGACAGGGACCCTTTCTCACTTGGGGACAGGGACCCTTTCTCACCTGGGAACAGAGACCCCTTCTCACCTAGGAACAGGGACCCCATCACCCCTGTGGATAGGGATCCCTTCTCCCCTGGGGACAGGGACTCTATCACCCCTGGAGACAGGGGCCCCTTCTCAGTTGGGGACAGGGACCATATCACCCCTGGGGACAGGGACCCCTTCTCACCTGGGGACAGGGACCACATCACCCCTGGGGACAGGAACCCCTTCTCACCTGGGGAAAGGGACCACATCACCCCTGGGGACAGGGGCCCCTTCTCACCTGGGGACAGGGACCATATCTCCCCTGGGGACAGGAGCCCCTTCTCACCTGGGGACAGGGACCACATCACCCCTGGGGACAGGGACCCCTTCTCACCTGGGGACAGGGACCATATCACCCCTGGGCACAGGAACCCCATCACCAGACCATGCTGGCTGGCAGGGCTGGCATCAGCCACCTTTGGGTGCCACCAAGCTGGAGACCAGTGTTGCCAACCGCCGGTATTTTTACTGGCAGCCAGTAAAAAATGGGCACTTTTCTCCTGCCAGTAAGAGGAAAAGGTTGCCAGTAAAAAATATGTCTGTGACGTTTGGCTCGGAACTGTGCATATGCAGCTCTGGTCCAAAGCTGGCTAAGACCATCCAAGTGCCTGCTACAGAGTGTTCGGGCGGTGCCAGCGGGAATGCGGGTCTGTTGGAGGTGGCGTCTGAGCGTGTCGTGTGAAGTCAAGGGAGCCGAGCGGGGCGGCCGGACCCTCGTCCCCTCCAGTACAAACAGAACTATCAGTGCTGTTTGTACTGGAGGGGACTGAAGGGACCACCTGGCATGGAGAGAGACTGTCACTGTGACTCAGGAGGGGACGTGTTGTGTCGGCATCATCTGTGCTGCTGCACACTGCTGTCAGTATCACTGTGAAAGTCAATTTCTTGCGTGCATCGCCCATTCTAATGTTCATTACCCTCCTGAGTCCTGTCCCTTGGCTACTTACTATATCGAAAATAAAATAAGAAATATGGGCCAAATCCACAAAAGGCATACGCCGGCGTAACTGCTGTTACGCCGTCGTATCCCTGTTTCTATCTTTGGAACTGATCCACAGAATCGGTTTTCCATAGTTAGGCAGAAGATCCGACATGTGTAAGGGACTTACACTGCCGGATCTTAGGATGCAGTACCGCATCCGCCGCTGGGGGCATTTCGTGTCGAAATGCCGCCTCGGGTATGCAAATTAGCACTTACGGAGATCCACGAAGCTTTTCTGCTTCGTTTTTTCTCCGTAAGTTTTAGTTTGCAAACGCAAAATTAGGGCTGCTTTTACAAGGTGTAAAGTTAGTACACCATGTAAAAGCAGACCCTTCTGTCCAGCGACGCGATTTTTTTTTTTTTTAATTATTTTTTTCCCGCCGTATCTTTTTTTTTTCCCGACGCAACTTTATTGACCTGACGCGATCCACAAAGCACGGCGTAACGTAATTTCGCGCTATGCACGTCGGGAAAATGACGTCACGAGCATGCGCAGTACGGCCGGTGCGGGAGCGCGCCTCATTTAAATGGGAATCGCCCCCATTTGAAGAGGAACGCCTTGCGCCGGCGGAATTTAAGTTACACCGCTGCAAATTCCCAGGTAAGTGCTTTGTGGATCGGGCAATAACTTGGGAAATTTGCGGCGGTGTAACTTAAATGGAAAAAGTTAAGTTACGCCGCCTGGCTGAGGATTTGGCCCTATGCTTCTTGCATTAATATCTACCTTAAATCACATTGCTAAGTGCATATTATTGGGCCAAATCCTCAAAAGGGATACGCAGGCGGATCTACTGATACGCCGTCGTATCCCTGTGCCTATCTTTGGAACTGATCCTCAGAAGCAGTTTTCCAAAGATAGGCAGAAGATCCGACATGTGTAAGAGACTTACACTGTCGGATCTTAGGATGCAGTACCGCATCCGCCGCTGGGGGCATTTCGCGTCGAAATGCCGCTTCGCGTATGCAAATGAGGACTTACGGAGATCCACAAAGCTTTTCAGCTTTGTTTTTTCTCCGTAAGTTTACGTTTGCATGCGTAAAATTAGGGCTGCTTTTACAAGGTGTAAACTGTTTACACCTTGTAAAAACAGACCTTTTTTTTTCGATCGCCGCGATTTTTTTTTTAATTTGAATTTTTTTTTTTTCCGCCTTATCTTTTTTTTAACCCGTCGCAACTTTATTGTCCCGTCGCAATCCACAAAGCCCGGCGTAACGTAATTTCGCGCGATGCACGTCGGGAAAATGACGTCACGAGCATGCGCAGTACGGCCGGCGCGGGAGCGCGCCTCATTTAAATTGTCATCGCCCCCTGGATAACAGGACCGCCTTGCGCCGGGAGAATTTAGGTTACACTGCGAGAAATTTCTAGGTAAGTGCTTTGTGGATCGGGCACTTAGGTAGAAATTTCCCGCCAGTGTAACTTAAATGGGAAAAATTAAGTTAGGCTACGATTTTGAGGATTTGGCCCATTGTACTTATTTGTAGCCTAAATACTGGAATTGCCATTTAAAATTTTTTAATTTTGGAACTGCCAGTTAAAACTTGGCTGTGCCAGTAAATTTCGGGTGTCGTGTCAGTAAATTTCAATCTGGTAGGTTGGCAACACTGCCGGAGACGCGGTCTACTGCCACTGATGCCGGGACATTTTCTAACTCCCACCAGCACAGTCCTGAAGTCTGAAGGACAGAAAACGGTCCCTTTGTTTAGAAAGTTAGGAGACCTCTACCCTATATTAATTAATGTATTGACCACATTGGAACGCTTTCATCAACGTAAAGAGTAACATGTTTTGCATTCCCTTTCTTTGGTTTCCAAAACAACCCGATTTAATTAGAACGTATTTTAATTATTCCCATCTTAGCCACTGGCTTTTGAACAGCTCTGAAAAAGCCTGATCCACTTCAGAACGCAGCAATGTCGGCTTAATTAATACCGTATATCCTCCCCTGCTGCTAATAACAGCTTATCACTCCTGTTATTTCCCTTTTTTAAATAGCACAGAGAAGAAAGTGTTTCCTTTATCCTGTAACCTCTTGTAAGAAGGAGCATGTCTGTGCACAATGGCGGCCGGGGAAGAATATATGAAAATGTCAGCAGGGGCGGACTGACCATTTAGGCACTCGGGCACTGCCCGAGGGCCCCATGCCACTAGGGGGCCCCATCAGGGTTGCCAGACTCAGTAAAACCGGGGACAGTATGTAAAAATGTGTGTTTTTTTACATCTGTCCCTGAAATGTCCCTTACCGACATCCTTTTGGTCTAAAAATCCCAAGATTGTAGCTGCCCCGACCTCTCCAGTACCTTTTCAGTGTGTGTATTCTGTGTGTGTATATTGTGTGTCTGTGTGTGAATACTGTGTATGTATACTGGCCCAGATTCAGGTAGAATCGCGCAATATTTGCGTGGGCAAAGAGCAAAAATTTTTCTCTGCGCCCACGCAAATATTGCGCTTTGCCCGCGATTCACGGAGCAGTTGCTCCGTAAATTGCGCGGGCGATATGCTAAATAGCCCTGCGTAAGGGCGCCTAATGTAAATGATCCCGCCGGGGGCGGGAATCATTTAAATTAGGCGCGCTCCCGCGCCGAGCGAACAGCGCATGCTCCGTCGGGAAACTTTCCCGACGTGCATTGCGGCAAATGACGTCGCAAGGACGTCATTTGCTTCTAAGTGAACGTGAATGGCGTCCAGCGCCATTCACGGTTCACTTACCTAAACGACGTAAAATTTGAACGTCGCGAGCGGGAAGCGCAGCTATACTTTAGCATTGGTTGCGCCTGCTATTAGCAGGAGCAGCCTTATGCTAAAGTGGCCGTACGGAAACTCCGTACCTTGCGTGCGCAGGGCCCGCGCAACTTTTGTGAATCGGTGGTAGTATGCAATTTGCATACTATACGCCGATCACAAAGGCCGCGCCCCCTAGCGGCCAACGCAAGAATGCAGCCTGGGATGTGAAGGCATAAGGAGGCTTATGTCTGTCACATCCTAGGCTGCAGTCGGTGTAACGAGGTTCCTGAATCAGGAGCACTCGTTACACCGGAGCAAGTAAGCCCTTGCGCCGCGCAACCTATGGTTGCGCGGGCGCAAGTGCTTCTTGAATCTGGGCCACTGTCTGTGTGTGTGTATTCTGTGTCAGTAGATACGCCGTCGTAACTCTGAATCTACGCAGTCGTAAATTTAAGCGTATTCTGGAAACCAGATACGCGTAAATTAGGCTAAGATACGAGCGGCGTAAGTCTCCTACGCCGTCGTATCTTAGGGTGCATATTTACGTTGGCCGCTAGGTGGCGCTTCCGTTGATTTCGGCGTAGAATATGCAAATGAGCTAGATACGCCGATTCAGAATCGTACGTGCGCCCAGGCCATTTTTTTTACGTAGTTTACGTAAAGGCTTTTTTCCGGCGTAAAGTTAGTCGAACAATTAGCTGGCCTAGCCAATGTTAAGTATGGCCATCGTTCCCGCGTCGGAATTTGAACATTTTAAGTCGTTTGCGTAAGTCGTCCGTGAATGGGGCTGGACGTAATTTACGTTCACGTCGAAACCAATACGTCCTTGCGGCGTACTTTGGAGCAATGCACACTGGGATATGTACACGGATGGCGCATGCACCGTTCGTTAAAAACGTCAATCACGTCGGGTCACCAGTCATTAACATAAAACACGCCCCCCTGTTCCACATTTGAATTAGGCGCGCTTAGGCCGGCCCCATTTACGCTACGCCGCCGTAACTTAGGAGGCAAGTGCTTTGTGAATACAGCACTTGCCTCTCTGACTTACGGCGGCGTAGTGTCAATACGATACGCTACGCCGACTCACTAATACGCCGCCGTACCTGAATCCAGCTAATTGTCTTTGAAATTGCCCCTGCCCCCTATTAAATCCAATCTGGGGACAAAACCAGCGACAGACTTGGTCCGGGGACAGTGTCTTCAATCAGGGGACTGTCCCCTGAAACTGGGGATGTCTGGTCATCCGAACTTATGGCCTCCTTCTGAAAATGCAATTTGCCTGGCTTTGTCTAGCACTCAGTCTTGTAGTGATTTAGGGTCAAAGAAAGGAACGTCAGAATGTAGAAGGGAGCACAGATATCTGACACTAGAGGAAGTGTCGAATGTTGAAGATGCTTAGGAAAGCTGAAATGGAGAGGAGATAGGAAGAAACAGGCTTTGTTTTAATCAATACAGAATTTGAGGGTCACATTAATAGGTGGATTCAGGTACAGTTACGCCGGCGTATCAGTAGATACGCCATCGTAACTCTGAATCTACGCCGTCGTAAATTTAAGGGTATTCTGGAAACCAGATACGCTTAAATTAGGCTAAGATACGAGCGGCGTAAGTCTCCTACGCCGTCGTATCTTAGGGCAGGGATCGACAAATCCCGGGCGCCAGGTCGCCATGGCGACTAGAAATAGTGTCCTGGTGACTTGGCTTGGAAGGTGGGCAAAAAAAAATTTTTTTTTTTTTGTGAGTTGGTGCCATCTGGTGGTGAGCTGTTGGTATTACAAGTTATTACCACCAGATGTGAGCTGGCGCCATCTGGTGGTGGCCGTTGGTATTACAAGTTAAGCATTACAAGTTAAACAGCAATTCTAATGTAATTTTTCACTATTTTCACTGCCATCTTTTTCCCCCTAATTAGAACCCCCAAACATTATATATATTTTTTATCCTAACACCCTAGAGAATAAAATGGCGATCGTTGCAATACTTTCTGTCACGCCGTATTTGCGCAGCGGTCTTACAAGCGCACTTTTTGGGGAGAAAATTACACTTTTTTTAATTAAAAAAATAAGACAACAGTACAGTTATCCCCATTTTTTTTAATATTATGAAAGATAATGTTACGCCGAGTAAATTCATACCCAACATGTCACGCTTCAAAATTGCGTTTGAACACCGTTTACATATGCGGGCGCTGCTCACGTATGTGTACGCTTCTGCGCGCAAGCTCGTCGGGACGGGGCACGTTTTCTGTCTCCTAACTTTTTTAGCTGGCTCCTAGATTCCAAGCAAATTTGTCAACCCCTGTCTTAGGGTGCATATTTATGCTGGCCGCTAGGTGGCGCTTCCGTTAAGTTCGGCGTAGAATATGCAAATGACTAGATACGCCGATTCACGAACGTACGTGCGCCTGTCGCAATTAGTTACGCCGTTTACGTTAGAGATACGCCGGCGTAAAGATAAAGCTGGTCTCTAGGTGGCGCATTCCCATGCAAAGTATGGACGTCGGAACAAGCGTATCTTTTTACGTCGTTTGCGTAAGTCGTACGAGAATAGGGCTGTGCGTAAATTACGTTCACGTCACAGGCATTGGGCCGACGTATCTTTGGGCGTAAATATGACGTGATATTGAGCATGCGCGCGCATGCGCCGTTCGGCCATGCATCTACATGGGGTCGAGCCTCATTTAAATACAACACGCCCCCTACAGCCTACTTTGAATTACGCGCGCTTACGCCGGCCCATTTAAGGCAAGTGCTTTGTGAATACAGCACTTGCCTCTCTAAGTTGCGGCGGCGTAGCGTAAATACGGTACGCTTACGCCCGCGCAACGTAGATCGGCCGTGCGTGAATCTAGGCCATAGACTCCATCCTTGGCCTTTTATCTGCCCGTTTTCCTATGTTTAGAGACCTGACCGGGTCTCTGTGATGGAAGGACTTGAGTGATGACGTCATATTGAAGAGGTTGACTGGGCCGAACGTTTTTTTTTTCTTCTAATACTGGGATCAATCCACTAGGATATCTTTAGCTCCAGCTACGATCCCCCAGATACGATTTGCCTGTGCACAGCATCCAACATTAACTCCCTATCACCCTTTAGGTAATCCGTTTTCTAAAATAGAAACTGCCGCGCTGCTCTAGCAACCTGCAAAACTGGTTTAAATATAAAAGAAAGTATAAGGCGCTGAAAGCCTTTACACCCTTTTTGTAAACATTCACCATGCAGTTGTATAGTGTATGTGTCACAATTATGCTCTAGACCGAGGTCACATACTTCAAAGGTTTTTTCTTTAATTCCTTTATGATGAGAAAGCTTAGCCTTGCGTCAGCTGCAATCGGTGCAAGGGTGCTGCCAGAATAATGACTTTGTGGGCTTTAATGAGTATTTAAAGAGCCCATAGACCTAGTATATAGAAAAAAGGTACTGTATACCTTGTAACTAGAGTAAAATCTAAAGTCATGCCTGGAAAAGAACCATGGGCCAGATTCAGTAAGACTAGCTTAAAGGGTCACTAAAGGAAAAAAAATGTTTTCCTGAAATGACTGGCCCAGATTCAAGTAGATTTGCGCTTTATTTGCGGGGGAGCAGGGCAACGATTTTGCCCTGCGCCCCCGCAAATAATTTGCGCTACCCTCGATTCACGGAGCATTAGCTCCGTGAATTTGCGAGGGCGCGCCGGCAAATTTGCCCGGCGTAAGCGCGCGCAAGTTAAATGATCCCGCCGGGGGCGGGAATCATTTAAATTAGGCGCGCTCCCGCGCCGAGCGTACAGCGCATGCTCCGTCGGGAAGCTTTCCCGACGTGCTTTGCGGCAAATGACATCGCAAGGACGTCATTTGCTTCAAAGTGAACGTGAATGGCGTCCAGCGCCATTCACGAATCACTTACGCAAACGCCGTGAAATTCAAATTTCACGGCGCGGGAAGGCCGGCTATACTTTAGCATTGGCTGCCCCTACTATTAGAAGGGGTAGCCTTGCGCTAAAGTTGCCGTACGGAAACTCCGTACCTGGCTTGCGCGGGGCCCGCGCAAGCTTGTGAATCAGTGGTAGTATGCAATTTGCATACTACACGCTGATCACAATGGGAGCGCCCCCTAGCGGCCCACGCAAGAATGCAGCCTAAAATCTGCGAGGCATAAGAGCCTTATGCCGCGCAGATTTTAGGCTGCAGTCGGTGTAACGAGGTTCCTGAATCAGGAGCACTCGTTACACCGGAGCAAGTAAGCAATTGCGCCGTGTAACCATAGGCGCAATTGCTTCTTGAATCTGGCCCACTGTTTACAGGGTATAGAGACATAAAAGTTAACTGATTCCTTTAAAAAATGATTAAATTCAATCATATAATGTGCCTGCAGTTTCACTTTCGTTTTTAAACTGGTTTCATGTTTATGTGAAGTAAAAAGACACACAGAACAAAAACAAACAAATCCAAGGCAGTGTTTTGTTTTTAAAATTAATCTGATTGGTTCTGAGGAGTTTTAGACACACAGTAATGACAGCTTAGACCACCGTGAAAATCTCCCAGTACTGTGGTTATAAGGAGCCAGGCAACCAGGAAGTGTGGAGATCACAGCAGAATTACAGCAACTTCAAAGCAAAAACGAACAATGAGGACATGAAACCAGTACTGCAGTAAGGTAAAGGAAGCTATTTAGCTAAAAAAAAAAAATTCCTTTAGTGATCCTTTAAGTTTGTGCGGGCGTAGCGTATCTCAGATACACTACGCCGCCGTAACTTAGAGAGGCAGGTACCGTATTCACAAAGAACTTGCGCCCTAAGTTACGGCGGCGTAGTGTAAATGGGCCAGCATAATTCAAAGTAGGCTGGTAGTGGGCGTGTTGTATGTTAATGAATCGTGACCCCACGTAAATGACGCGCCTAACGAACGGCGCATGCGCCGTCCGTGGACGTATCCCAGTGCACATGCTCAAAATCACGTCGCAAATAGTCAATGCTTTCGAAATGCGATGGCTGTTCCGACGTCCATACTTGACATTTTTGGTGGTTTATCTTTACGCCTGAAAAACGCCTTACGTAAACGGCGTATCCGGCGCAAGTACTTCATGAATAGCAGCGGCAACAATACTTATATTCATGCAATGCATGTATATATCTATTGTTGAGTGACGGGTGCAGGAGAGAGGGGGCGGCGCTCCTGAGCCCACTATGGACGCACTGCCGCTGGCAGGGAAGGAAATCCTGTGGGACCAATTAATGGGGTACATAATTCTTTCTGTTATCTATTTCCCTAGACCAGATGATCATTAGACCTATAGTATACGAGGAGGCGATACACCCCATGTGAAAGGGCCCTAAACTGGAGAGCGTGATCACTTTTATTAATAACAATAGTAATAATAATCATACTTGACATATCATGAAAATTATACCAAAGATTACCAAAATAAATCTTTGAATACCCAGTCATATAAACGTGTGACAAATTAGGAAAAATAGATGCTTACCACAAAATGACTGTTCATTACAAAGACCTCTCGACAAACACGATTGTCTTGTGTCATGTGAAAGCAAAAAAGAAACACAAGCGTTAGAGCATTATTGCAGACAATTTCTTGAACCAATTGAAAACATTTAATGATATACAGTGGAACCTTGGATTACGAGCATAATCCGTTCCAGTAGAATGCTTGTAATCCAAAGCACTCGCAGATCAAAGCGAGTTTCCCCATAGAAGTCAATGAAAACAAAGATAATTTGTTCCACAATGACTTCTATGGCATGCAATACCACATGTGGCCAGAGGTGGGGGGCGCTGGAGAGACTAAAAATACTCGGAGACCGTTGGGCTGCACGGAAAGGTTCCGAAACACTCTGGAACTGAGTATTTCCGTGTATTTCCGAACAGCTCCGAACGTCACCTGCGCCCCCGCACCGCTGGACAAATGCGGTACTGCACACCACAGAGGCTTGAATCCTGCAAAGACAACACTCGCAAACCAAGTCAGGGTTTTTTATTTATTTTTTGTTTTATTTATTGCTTTTTGCCATAACAGGTATAAAACAATAGACACAAGGCCCAATTAGGCCACATACAAAAATAAACTATATACATTTAATCAGCATTAGCTCTCTCCTCCTACTCCCAGACCCTCACTCAGTGATATAGTCAAGATAATAATAAGTTTCATACCCTATGATTAAGTGGCGTGCACAGCCACGATACGCGTGAGGGAAGTGAGCTGTTGGTGACGTTGTCTCCGCTCTCGGCCGGGAGTGGAGATACTACTGTGTTTGATGTCTGATAGCCTTAACTGAACTCTGACCAGCAGGAATCTCAGGTGCCTATTTATTGTCCAATGGTGACAACAAGCTGTAATTGACCTCTTTCTAGCGAATTAGGTCAACTCCATGCGTATCTCTCTGTTTTTATACCCCTATGACGCTCTAATCAGCTGACCAGCAGGAATCTCAGGTGCCTATATATTGTCCAATGGTGACAACAAGCTGTAATTGACCTCTTTCTAGCGAATTAGATCAACTCCATGCGGTAAGGGGCCATCCTTTATGCACTTTGGGTGATATAGATCGGTGAAGGTGGAAACCTGCTTATCATCTTATTTTATCTCATCACATGCACAGTGACAACAAGGATCATATGGACACTAGCTATTTAGTTCATTTATTCTACGGACCTTCTCTGTGTGCATTTTTTGCATACTCATTTTATGGATGAGATCACGTCTCTTTAGCATTATTGCACATTTTTTCCTTTGGCACTTTATTGCACATGCACTTTATTGTGATTTTATACATTTTTATATGTTCACTGTTCTTTTGGATTTTCATGTTTGTTTATCAGCGCCCCCTACCCACATTTCCACAAGATAATAATAAGGCCTCCTGTTATCCGCGACAACCAATGGAACGTTAGATATGTCTCAAACTGTTACATACATGTTAGATCCAGCTGAAGATTTACTCCATGTGATGCCATTCAATCCGTCACTGTAGTTTCGCTATTCATCCAACTACCCCACACCTTATCAAATTTCTGTGATATGCCCCTGTTAGTGTATGTAGCCTTGTATAGAGGGGCGGCCCTGTTAACCACAGCCTTCTACGCTAATACAGATGGCGGCAGGGACGGTCTGACCATTCTGGCACTCGGGCACTGCCCGAGGGCCCCATGACACTAGGGGCCCTCGGGCCCTCTGTATACTGCATGTGTGTGTGTGTGTATACTGTGTGGCCCCATAATCTATTGCCTGGGGGCCCCATAATCTCCTATTGCCCGGGGGCCCCATGAGTTTTCAGTCCACCCCTGGATGGAGGGTTGGACTTTTTCCATGATAACGCCATCATTTTCCTAGCATAGTAAATTAGGATCGTCGGCAATGTACGAGTTACTCTTTTGGGGGCTAGATTGTCTACCAGTCCCAAGAGGCACACCTCTACCGTGGGCTCTATATGAATGAATGGTGGTCACCTCGGCTATACATTCGGTAACCCCCCTCCAAAACACTTGGATGGCTGCACAATTCCAGAATATATGCGTGAAATCGGCAGTGGGGGAACTGCACCACCAGCAACCGGGTGACTGGGTAGGGAACATTTTAGCCATTCTAGCTGGAGTAAAATATATACGGTGTAGGAATTTAAATTGAACGAGCTGGTCCCTAGCAAAGACCAATCTAGTAAAATGTATATCCCATACATCATCTCAGTCATCCCCGTCCATCTGGGAGAACACTGTCCCCCACGTCGCTCTACACCGTGCAAGGAGATCTCCAGTTTCCACAAACAATTGTTTATATAACGTAGACAAGGCCTTATCTAAAGTGTCTTCCCTCAGTATAGACTCTAAATCACTCATTTGCAGGGTAATACTGGTATCTCGAGTCAGGGTTTAAAAAAAAAAATTTTTTTCATATTTTGCGAAATGCTTGTTAACCGCGTTACTCGCAATCCGAGGTTCCATTGTACATAAAGAATATCAGGCCTACAAACACCTTCTAAACATGCACGGCCCCTCCGCCAAACAATTACTGTATGTGATGTATGTAAGTGTTGGTCACACATTCAGGTTTCAAAGAGGTTGAAGAGGTCAGGTGTTGGCTTGTCTCAAGGGAAATCAATAGTGGTTGGCTGAAATAAGTTCTCCTGAGCAGCCAGGGGACAATACGGAGATCCTACAGACCTAAGATGCATTCCTGATCCCATAAGGGGTAGTTCCCTTACGTAAAGGCTTTTAACTATATGGGTTTGCATACCAGTTACAATATATTTGTGCATTTACGTCACTACTTTTGTGCATAGGCGTGCATGCCTATTATAAAAGACTGTTTTCCTAAAAAGTTATTATTGCCCCGTATGTTCATCATTTTAAATTCTCCATTATCTTGAAATGACCCTGGGAATTCAAATGTTTCCGGGAGTGTCATTTACCTAGGCCCCTTGTAGAAATAAGCTTTAGGTGCAGACATTCGCGAGAACACCCAACAACGCATAAGGTGTTTGGTGTGAACGAACATGACAGCTTCCAGCCATCAATGGTTGCTAAGGAGGCAGCAGGTGCTTGCAATCACTGGGGATAGTGGGGGGTTCCATCATTGCCTCAATTCGAACCACATTGTCACATTTGGGTAATATCATTGCCCCTTTAAGGCCAGGGCCATATTTTGGCAATGATATTGCCACTATCCCTATCCTTATATTGCCGATGACCGTTCGAGGAGAATTTTTTTTTTTTTTGACAACTCTTTTCCTATCAGCCCAAAAAATTAGCATTTTTGATTTGACAGATATAGCTCCCACTGACTTCAGTGGGGTTTGAGTTCAGCATTTAAACTCCTTCAAAGTGAACATAGCGCCCAAGGCAGCTCAGCTCCACCCTAGTCGCTTGAAGCTCTCACCTGTTCTTCCCTCTAACCTCTCATTGCTGTAGAACAGAGTAGTAATTTGTGGTCTGAGGAAGGAACCAATAAACACTATGAGGGAGCCAATAGATCCACATTCCAGGATTGATTGGTTCCCCCAGTAGACTTCATAGCACAGCATCATAGCTAGATTATTGTATTTAAAGGTTAATGAACTTTGCTTGGGTAGGGAAGATTTGGTACGAGGAGACCTTCAACCTGGAGCTCAATAAGCACCGTGGGGGACCCAGGGAAACCAATAAGCACTGCGGGGGACCCAGGGAAACCAATAAGCACTGTGGGGGATCCAGTAGACCAACACTTTAGGAATGATTGGTTTACCAGTAGATTTTGGGGTTCAATTTTACCACATCAGAACTACATTTTTTTAATATAAAAGTTTATGAACTTTGCTTGGGGAGGGGAATACTGGATACAAGGAGACCTTCAACCGGGAGCTCAATAAGCACTGTGGAGGATCCATGCAAACCAATAAGCACTGTGGGGGATCCAGTAGATCAACACCCCAGGAATGATTGGTTTCCAGTAGACTTCGGGGTTACATTTTACTGCATCGGATCTAGATTTTTTTATATAAAGGTTTATGAACTTTGCTTGGGGAGGGGAATACTAAGTACAAGGACACCTTCAACATGGAGTTTAATAAGCACTGTGGGGGACCCAGGGAAACCAATAAGCACTGTGGGGGATCCAGTAGATCAACACCCCAGGAATGATTGGTTTCCAGTAGACTTCTGGGTTCAATTTTACTGCATCGGATCTAGATTTTTCTATATAAAGGTTTATGAACTTTGCTTGGGGAGGGGAATACTGGATACAAGGAGACCTTCAACCGGGAGCTCAATAAGCACTGTGGAGGATCCATGCAAACCAATAAGCACTGTGGGGGATCGAGTAGATCAACACCCCACGAATGATTGGTTTCCCAGTAGACTTTGAGGTTCAATTTTTCCGCATCAGAGCTAGATTTTTTTTTAATATAAAGGTTTATTTCACTGCAATGGAAAACCTTATCCACATTCCACGTGACACTCCAACAAAATTCAGGAAAAAATGGGCCTGTTGGACGCATTATCAGACGACATCTGAATTCACAAACGTACTGAACCCACCCACTTAAAGAGCAATCCGATTTGTGATGGCCCCTTGCCGATCGCGATCTGTAACTCTCTCTTTGATTCCTCTTCAACTCTCAAGATTACCACCCCTTAATACACACCCGACCTCTTACTCGGAACCCCTTCACCCAATTGCAAGTAGATGAGTAACCCATCCCCCCCTGAATCTCTTCCCTCCCCCCCAAAAAAAGAAGGTTACTGGGTACGAGGAGACCTTCAATCGGGAGCTCAATAAGCACTGTGGAGGATCCATGGAAACCATTAAGCACTGTGGGGGATCCAGTAGATCAAGGGGCAGATCCACAAAGATCTGCCCCGGCGCACCGTATCTGAGATACGCTACGCCGCCGTACCTTACTGCAGTTTGGTTCGAATCCATAAAGATTTTGAGCCGTAAGTTACGGCGGCGTAGTCTATCTCTCGCGGCGTAACGACGCCTAATTCGAATCGGCGAGTAGGGGGGCGTGTTTCATTTAAATGAAGCGCGTCCCCGCGCCTAACGAACTGCGCATGCGACGTCCCTAAATTTCCCGCCGTGCATTGCGCTAAATGACGTCACAAAGGACGTCATTGTTTTGACGTGGACGTAAATTACGTCCATCCCGATTCACGGATGACTTACGCAAACAAAAAAAACAAATTCAAATTAAACGCGGGAACGACGGCCATACTCAACATAGCAGGTTTAACTATACGCCACAAAACAGCAGCTGTAACTATACGCCGAAAAAAAGCCGACTAGAGACGACGTAAAAAAATGCGACGGCCGCTCGTACGTTCGTGGATCGTCGGAAATAGCTAATTTGCATACTCGACGCGGAAAACGACGTGAACGCCACCCGGCGGACGCCGAAAAATTGCATCTTAGATCCGAAGGCGTACGAAGAGGTACGCCTGTCGCATCTAACCCAGATGCCGTCGTATCTTGTTTTGAGGATTCAAACCAAAGATACAACGCAGGAAATTTGAAAGTACGCCGGCGTATCGGTAGATACACCAGCGTACTCGCTTTGTGGATCTGCCCCCAACACTTTAGGAATGATTGGTTTCCCAGTAGACTTTGGGGTTCATATTTTTTTATATAAAGGTTTACTAACTTTGCTTGGGGAGGGGAAGACTGGGTGCAAGGAGACCTTCAACCTGAAGCTCAGATTTAAGATTATGGAAATACTTTAATGTGCACAGTCTGGGGACCAATGCACTTTATCTCAAATATAACACACATACAAAATGACTTTCAAAATGTGTTGATTTTCTTGGACACAAACAGAAAGCACGGTTACATTTACAATCATGTGCATTCTCAGGGGACAGAATTAAGAAAAATAAGCATGCACTCAATAACCCTATGTGGGCTCCACATTGTCTTGTAATTACAAAATAGCCCACATAGTGCTTCAATTACCATAATCACAACAGAGACAACATACACATACACTAGTGATAATGCAACTGGTAATGGAATGTTAATTAGACCACTAGACGTGCTACTAATGTGCACCGGCATTACCTATTCAATAGACAATATGTTCTAGAATTATTTCCTGCACTTATTGGGCTATTTGTGCTCTTTATTGCCCTTTTCTGATAATTCTATTTTATGAGCAGGTAGCGCATTCAAATATTTATATAATTTTTAACCGGGATGCTCTTGTCTTAGAGGAAATCTACTTTTATATGTACAGGTGAACACACAGACCTCTCTGATGAGATCTTCACCTCGAGGACTATGTAGGCCACACTGGGATATTGACCTGGATGTGAAGTTAAATAATTTTGACAGTTTGTGATGGTAAGCTGGGAAGAACATTCCAGGATGTAACCTCAAAGTTTTTGACTTCCACCAAACACCCTCAACTGACAGCTCAAAGAGGGGAGTAGAGAGCCAAATGGCTCAGACAGTCTAATGAGAGGTGCAAATGAGGAGCTGGACATGGGTCCCCAAATATTTAAAGCCATCGTACAGCTGATGGCTTAAAGCGGGAGTTCACCCGAAAAAACTTTTGTAACCTTAGATTAATGCTCATTTTGTCTAGGGGAATCGGGTAGTTTTTTTAAAATCTAAGCAGTACTTACCGTTTTAGAGAGCGATCTTCTCCGCCGCTTCCGGGTATGGTCTTCGGGACTGGGCGTTCCTATTTGATTGACAGGCTTCCGATGGTCGCATACATCGCGTCACGAGTAGCCGAAGGAAGCCGAACGTTGGTGCGGCTCTATACGGCGCCTGCGCACCGACGTTCGGCTTCTTTCGGAAAATCGTGACGCGATGTATGCGACCGTCGGAAGCCTTTCGGAAGACTGTCAATCAAATAGGAACACCCAGTCCCGCAGCCCATACCCGGAAGCGGCGGAGAAGATCGCACTCTAAAACGGTAAGTACTGCTTAGATTTTTAAAAGAATACCCGATTCCCCTTGACAAAACGAGTCTCAATCTAAGGTTAAAAATTAACTTTTCGGGTGAACCTCCACTTTAAGTTCGGCAGCTCTCTACACAAAAGAGATCCCTCTCGGCAAACAGAGGTTAACTGATTTGAGAAGTCAATATGTTTGTCCACCAAAGAAAGTGTCAAGCCTCGTACACACGACCGAGGAACTCGATGGGCGAAAAACATCGTTTTCCTCGTCGAGTTCCTTGTTAGGCTGTCGAGGAACTCGACAAGGCAAGTTTCTCCATTCCCGTCGAGGAAATAGAGAGCATGCTCTCTTTTTGGCTCGTCGAGTTTCTCGACAGTTTCCTCAACGAAAATGTACACACGACCGGTTTCCTCGGCAAAAAAATATCTCCCAGCAAGTTTCTTGCTGGTTTTTGCAGAGAAACTCGGTCGTGTGTACGAGGCCTGAGGCATCCAAAAAGCTGTTTTATTGATAACAGGGGGAAAAAACTGAGAAAGACAGCTGTGACAGAACCCACTGTCACTGTGTGTTTTGGAAGGGGCTGTGGGCTGGCCTCAGGGCCGGCCCTACCATGGGACCCGATGGTACCATTGTACCAGGCAGCACTTTCAGGGGGGCAGCAAATTTCCTGCCTGCACGCCATCCCATTCCGCCAGCTCCACTCTCCACTCCACTGTGGGTCTAATTGCTGCCCGACCGCTCCTCCCGTTCCACTCTCCGCTCCACTGTGGGGTTAATTGCATGAATAGAGCCATAACAGGTCCTTTTTATACTCCTATATACATGTATAGAGCCATGATAGGTCCACTTTAGTTATCATGATATAAAATAATGGATATGGGGGCATTTTGGTGGGCGTAATTTTTTTTGGGGGGGGGGGGCAGCATTTCATTCTTGGTACCAGGCAGCACAATGTCTTGGGCCGGCACTGGCTGGCCTCTTACCCACAGACTATGGGCCAAGCAGGGAACGGGAGATTTGGAGGGCTACTTGCCGTCTCCCACCACCTGGATAAGATGCCACCTCAAGACATTTGTGTCCGCGGTCGCCGGTTCATCGGAACCAGGTGAACACGGTATCTGTGGCTGGGCTTGTGGGGTCGTTTCCGGCTACCTAAACCTATTGGCTGGGTTAAATATATACTTTTATTACACAATGTACTTTTAGCTGATAAAGGCATATACAAGATGGCGGTATTCCCAAGGTGTGGGGCTACGAGACTTGGGGACAAAATTGCATTGAGATAATGTAATGTAATGCAATGCTACATCCCTATCCCTTGAGTTGGGTCATGGCACGTAGACAAAGGTCTAGAGACACCTCCGAGCAGGGGATGTGTAAAGAGGGGCTGCCTGCTTATCATAATCCCTTTATGTGTTTCAACTGCAGTTGTTTGAATATACAAGTGTTGAGTTCCCATTGGTTCTTCCTTGTCCCCTACCCCCTCTATGACAAGGCTAAGGGGAGTGTCCCTGACTGTGTTTAAAAGTGTATGTTTGGTACTAAATAAAGACTTTATGCTCTGCATGTTTAACCCTCAACACCTGTGTGGCTTGTCTTGTGATTAAGGGCTGGTTATGGCGAGTCTGCGGGCTGCAGGTATGTTTGGATAGAATTCCGTGGACGTATCCCAGTGCGCATGCGTCGGATAGAATGCCTAAGATACGTCGAACACTGTCTACGACGTGAACGCAAGTTACGCACAGCCCTATTCACGTACGACTTACGTAAACGACGTAAAATTCGACGGCTGTTCCGACGTCCATACTTTGCATTGGCTGCGCCTCATATAGCAGGGGTAACTTTACGCCGGACATAAGCCTAACGTAAACGGCGTAGCGGGCGCAAGTACGTTCGTGAATCGGCGTATCTACCTCATTTGCATATTCTACGCGTAAATCTATGGAAGCGCCCCTTGCGGCCAGCGTGAATATGCACCCAAGATACGACGGCGTAAGAGACTTACGTCAGTCGTATTTTGGCACCAGTGAATGAATCATGAATCAGGCGCATTGATGCGACGCCTCACATTCGGACTTACGACTTTGTGAATCTGGGCCCTAGTGTCTACAAAATAGGAGATAGTTGTATGGCATTTTTATTATTTTATTCTTTACTAGTAATGGCAGCGATCAGCGATTTTTATCTTGACAGCGACATTGTGGTGGACATATTGAACACTTTTGATGCTATTTTGGGACCATTCACATTTATACAGCGATCAGTGCTATAAAAATGCACTGCTTACTGTATAAATGTGACTGGCAGTGAAGGGGTTAACCACTAGGGGGCTAGAGAGGGGGGTTAAGTGTGTCCCAGGGATGTGTTCTAACTGTTAGGGGGCGTGGCTACGTGTGACACGTCACTGATCACTGTTCCCGATGAGAGGGAGCAGACGATCTGTGTCAGTGTCACTAGGCAGAACGGGGAGATGCTTGTTTACACTTGCCTCTCCCCGTTCTGCAGCTCTGTGACCTGTTCGCGGGACACCGGCGGACATCGAGTCCGCGGGTCCCACGGTCACGGTCACGGAGCTTGCAGCAGGGGGGAAATTCAAAGAGACGTAAATATACGTCACTTTGCCCAGCTGTGCCATTCTGCCATTCTCATATGTTCGTGAGCTGGTCGTTAACTGGTTAAAGGGAAACTGTGGACACTGACATCAAGTGGAAACTGTGATGTGAAGGGGGGTTGAGGACCGACTCCATGTACAGCAGAGCTCAGACTAGGGGAGAAAGAAGCTTTCTATTAAGTTAGTCAGTTATGCTGCATAGTGACAGAGGGATGAGCTCAAGTAAAAAATAAATAAAGATGAAAATATATAATTGTATATATATATATATATATATATATATATATATATATATCTTTTTTTATCTGTGTATTTCGATTGTCTGAGGTTCGGCATCACCACGGTCATCAAAGGATGTGCAGTGTGATTTATTTATTTTGGCTACATTATAAATGTGTAAGTATATATATATATTATTAGCTGGATTCAGATACACGTGCCTAACGTTAGGCAGGCGTAGTGTATCTCATTTACGCCGCCGTAAGTTAGAGAGGCAAGTGCTGTATTCACAAAGCACTTGCGTCCTAAGTTACGGCGGCGTAGCGTAAATGTGCCGGCGTAAGCGCGCCTAATTCAAATTGTGAAGAGGTGGGCGTGTTTTATGTAAATAAAGCATGACCCCACGTAAATGACGTTTTTAACGAACGGCGCATGCGCCGTCCATGGACGTATCCCAGTGCGCATGCTCCAAATTACGCCGCAAAGACTTATTGGTTTCAACGTGAACGTAAATTACGCCCAGCCCCATTCACGGACGACTTACGCAAACGATGTAAAAATTTAAAAATTTGACGCGGTTCCGACGTCCATACTTAACATTGGCTGCGCCATTT
Source organism: Rana temporaria (assembly GCF_905171775.1). NCBI lineage: Eukaryota > Metazoa > Chordata > Amphibia > Anura > Ranidae > Rana > Rana temporaria. The sequence continues at coordinate 465,757,718 of NC_053492.1, read as the reverse complement.
TTTGGTGGAATATCTTTAGGCCTGAAAACGCCTTACATAAACGGCGTATATCTTTACTGCGACGGGGGTCGTATCTTAGCTAGAATTAAGTGTATCTCAATTTGAGAATACACTTAAATATACGACGGCGCAGATTCAGAGTTACGACGGCGTATCTACTGATACGCCGGCATAACTCTACCTGAATCTGGCTATATATGTATAAATTTAAAAACGCAAAAAAAGGGAAAAAATAAATAAATATGAATATATATATATATATATATATATATATATATATATATTTTCATATTTATTTTTTACGTATATATATATATATATATATATATATATATATATATATATATATTCATATTTATTTATTTTTTCCCTTTTTTTGCGTTTTTAAATTTATACATATATAGCCAGATTCAGGTAGAGTTATGCCGGCGTATCAGTAGATACGCCGTCGTAACTCTGAATCTGCGCCGTCGTATATTTAAGTGTATTCTCAAATTCTCAAATATACTTTATATATATATATATATATATATATATTTTTTTTTTTCATATTTATTTATTTATTTATTTATTTTTTACGTATATATATATATATATATATATATATATATATATATATATATATATATATATATATATATATATATAAAAGTAAAAAATAAATAAATATGATTTTATATATATATATATATATATATATATATATATATATATATATATATATATATATATATATATTCATTCATATTTTTTTTTTTTTTACTTTATACGCCTGTTTTTTCTCTGTTGCATGTAAGTACCACACAGGTCAGCCCCTCCCTCAGCCTATATATATATATATATATATATATATATATATATATATATATATATATATATATTCATATTTATTTATTTTTTACTTTTTTTTATTTATATATATAAAAGTAAAAAATAAATAAATATGAATATATGTATATATATATATATATATATATATATATATATATATATATATATATATATATATATATATATATATATATATATTTATATTTATATATATATATATATATATATAATTTATTTATTTTTTAATTTGTGTATTTCGCTTGTCTAAGGTTCGGCATCACCACGGTCATCAATGGATGTGCAGTATGATTTATTTCTTTTGGCTACATTATAAATGGGTAAGTGCCTAAAGGTTCTCTGTACAAAATAACCAATTCCAGGCAACGTTGACCTGTTTCTGCCGTTATCTGCCTCTGACAGATCTATTTTTTACATTGTCATCTTTTCAGGGAAATAAATGCAGCAAAATAATAATCTACCAACTGCCATGACACGATCACTTTTTTTTTTTTTCATTTTCTTGCCTTTTCAGCCCTGTTAGGGTTTTTTCTCATTTGATCCATTGTAATCTTTGCAGACAGCTGCTTTGATGCTCCGGCTGATATTGTACACCAGGGAGGTGCTAAATGTACAATTTCATTACCGCTGCATTGTTCCTGACGCCTGTATCCATGACATAACCATGGTCAACTTTCCATAGTATATTGGAGTTAATCGGATGTTAACTTCTCTTGCCAGATGGCAAAAGGATAAAGCACTTTCAGTCTATACAATGTGTGACCTACTTAAAAGACCAACAATCTGCTGCTACCATAGAGCCGAGCAAATGCAATTTTGCTTCCCGGTTTAAAACAAAACATGACATATAGAACGGCGCATCTCCCCGAGAGAACGAAATATTAAACTGTAATACCAATCGCAGAGAGCAGATTAGAAAACCGCAATAGTTTATCTGATTTAAAAGATATGTGAAACAATTATTTTATATGATGCAAGATTACCAAACAAATCACAGAAAACATATGTGACACAATCATACAGTCCATATATCATTAGATCTTATATCTTCTTCTTCTTATTATTATTATACAGGATTTATAAAGCGATAACAGTTTTCATACTGCTTTACGAGGCAACAGAACGGCTACAATACAATCAATATAAGAGGGTTAGAAGGGCCCTGCTCATTACAATCTAAACCAGGGTTCCTTCAAAGGTTGATAGGGGTCCCTTGAGTAAAGAGCAATTCCTGCCTACCTAGGGTTCCTCCAGCAGTTGCCAGGGGTTCCCTGAGCAAAGAGCAATTCCTGCCTACCTACGGGTCCTCCAGAGGTTCCTTGAACAATAAGTAATCTCTGCCTACCTAGGGGTCCTTCAGAGGTTGCTAGGGGTTTCTTGAACAATAAGCAATTTCTGCCTACCTAGGGTTCCTCCAGCGTTTGCCAGGGGTTCCCTGAGCAAAGAGCAATTTCTGTCTACCTACGGTTCCTCCAGAGGTTGATAGGGGTTTCTTGAATAATAAGCAATGTATGCCTACCTAGGGTTCCTCCAGAGGTTTCTAGGGGTTCCTTGAACAATAAGTAATCTCTGCCTACCTACAGTTGCTCCAGAGGTTCCTAGGGGTTTCTTGAACAATAAGCAATTTCTGCCTACCTAGGGTTCCTCCAGCGATTGCCAGGGGTTCCCTGAGCAAAGAGCAATTCCTGCCTACCTAGGGGTCATTCAGAGGTTGCTAGGGGTTCTTTGAACAATATGCAATTTCTGCCTACCTACAGTTGCTCCAGAGGTTCCTAGGGGTTCCTTGAACAATAAGCAATTTCTGCCTACCTAGGGTTCCTCCAGCGTTTGCCAGGGGTTCCCTGAGCAAAGAGCAATTTCTGTCTACCTACGGTTTCTCCAGAGGTTGCTAGGGGTTTCTTGAATAATAAGCAATGTATGCCTACCTAGGGTTCCTCCAGAGGTTTCTAGGGGTTCCTTGAACAATAAGTAATCTCTGCCTACCTACAGTTGCTCCAGAGGTTCCTAGGGGTTTCTTGAACAATAAGCAATTTCTGCCTACCTAGGGTTCTTCCAGCGTTTGCCAGGGGTTCCCTGAGCAAAGAGCAATTTTTGTCTACCTAGGGGTCCTTCAGAGGTTGCTAGGGTTTTTTTGAACAATAAGCAATTTCTGCCTCCCTAGAGTTGCTCCAGAGGTTCCTAAGGGTTTCTTGAACAATAAGCAATTTCTGCCTACCTACGGTTCCTTCAAATGTTGCTAGGGGTTCCTTGAGTAAAGAGCAATTTCTGTCTACCTAGTGTTCCTCCAGAGGTTGCTAGGGGTTTCTTGAATAATAAGCAATTTCTGCCTACCTAGGGTTCCTCCAGAGGTTTCTAGGGGTTCCTTGACCAATAAGTAATCTCTGCCTACCTACCGTTCCTCCAGAGAGTTCTAGGGGGTTCTTGAGCAAAGAGCAATTCCTGTCTACCTAGGGTTCCTTCAGAGGTTGCTAGGGGATCCTTGAACAATAAGCAATATCTGCCTTCCTACGGTTCCTCCAGAGGTTGCTAGGTGTTCCTTGAGCAAAGAGAATTTTATACCTACCTAGGGTTTCTTCAGAGGTTGCTAGGGGTTTGTTGAACAATGAGCAATCCTGCCTACCTACGAATCCTCCAGAGGTTGATAGGGGTTACTTGAGCAAAGAGCAATTCCTGCCTACCTAGGGTTCCTACAAAGGTTGCTAGGAGTCCCTTTAACAATAAGGAATTTCTGCCTACCTAGGGTTCCTCCAGGGGGTCCACTTGTTAAAGGGGGATTCCAGATTCTGATAAACCCCACGCCCGAAGACCCCCACAACCACCAGCAAGGGTTATGGGGAAGAGACCCTTTTCCCTAGCAACATGGGGACAAGGTGCTTTGGGGGGGAGTCCCCCTATCCCAAAATACCCCCCCATGTTGAGGGCATGTGGCCTGGCATGGTTCAGGAGGGGTGCGCTCGCTCGTCCTCCCTCTTCCATGACCTGCAGGGCTGCATGCTTGGATAAGGGTCTGGTATGGATTTGGGGGGATCCCACGCTGTTTTTTTTTTTCAGTTAACTCTCCTCACTGAGCAGTGTGCAATTTCAGCTCTCTGCCCCCTGTATTCTGATAGCTCAGACAAGCTTTATAAATTCTGGACTTTGAACAGATAAAGAGAAGACTACGGGTACAACTTATGTAGGAGAATTAGTTTCATCTCTGTTTATCACCTGGGGCCAGTCACTTCACAGCATCATTTCCATGTCTACCATTGGTGACACATATTCCACACTTTCTACAACAATGCTTTTCTCGTATGTTTTCAGGATATAAGTTAGTATGCAGGGGCAGCTCGTCCATTGGGGGCGCCCGGGCGCCACCCCCTCTCCAGAGGCCACCCCCCATATGCAATGGATAGATTCATGCATAGCATGAATCTTTCCATGGATGCCGCGGCCACCCCCTATGCATGCATCCAGGATGAATCACAGCGGCAGTTTTTTTTTCTTTTGAAGCATCTGATAAGAGCCAGAGGCTCTAATAGGCAACCAGAGCCCACCCAGGTGTGTTACAACAGCGAATGAATATTCGTTTTCCGATTTGGCCGAAAAGAGAAGACCCCCGAATTGGCCACCGAGGAGGAGGGAGGAAACGTAAGCCACTGTCGCCATTACCCGTGGAGAGCAGGAGAACGGGGAGGCCGCTAAACAGGGGAAGCTGCCAGTGACGGGGTAAGTGCTACCGACCCACTGACGGGGGGGGGAGGGTTGAGGGTGGCATACCCCAACAAATTTTTTTCCACTGGCCGCTACTGTTAGCATGTATATGGGGAGAAGGGAAAAGTGTTCAGCTCATACGGCATAACCCAAAATTGTCTGCGTGTCTCCAGCTTACAAAAAAAAGAGGCATGATTATGGATATTGCAAGCCGGAAGATTAAAAAATGCAAAAGGACTGAACTTTTGAACTTGTAGAAATTTAAATAAGTGATAATATCAGTGCTTACAAATCTGACTTCAGCAGGGCGCACGCCGCACTTTATCTGATGAGGTCTGGCTCATTCATTATGGATGTTTACATAAAAAAAATAAACCATGTATCTAAGAAACTATGCTGGCATTCTCCGTTCTTCAGGCAAGGGAATTGTGCACTATATCCAGTAGAGACCCTTCACCCACTTTCCCAAATCCGGCCATGAAAGACCATTAACCACTTGCCGACCGCCGCACGCACTTTTACGTCGGCAGAATGGCACGGATGGGCAAATGGGCCTATATATACGTCCCTTTAAACTTGGCGCCGTCCGGGCACATGCCCCTCCGCGAGCTCCGTGACAGTGTCCGCGGGACCCGCGGACTTGATGTGCGCCGGTGTCCCACGATCGTGTCACAGAGCTGCAGAATGGGGGATGTCAGTGTAAACAAGGCATCTCCCTGTTCTGCCTAGTGACAGGACACTTCTGCTCCCTGTCATTGGGATCAGTGACCACTGTCGTTTCACAGTAAGTCCTGCCCCCACACAGTTATAATCACTCCCTAGGACACACTGAACCCCTTCCTTGCCCCTTAGTGGTTAACCCTTCCCTACCAGTGTCATTTACATAGTAATCAGTGCATTTTTATAGCACTGATCGCTGTATAAATGACAATGGTCCCGAAATAGCGTCAAAAGTGTCCGATGTGTCCGCCATAATGTCCAGTGAGCGGCAGTTGTGTGGAGGAAAATGCCTTGCTGATGTCAGAGAAGAATGGGTAGACTGGTTCGAGATGATAGAATGACAACAGTAACTCGAATAACCACTCGTTACACCCAAGGAATGCAGAATACCATCTCTGAATGCCCAACACATTGAACCTTGAAGCAGAAGACCACACCGGGTGCCAATCCTGTCAGCTAAGAACAGAAAACTGAAGCTACAATTTGCACAGGATCACCAAAATTGGACAATAGAAGAAAATGTTGCCTGGTCTGATGAGTCTCGCTTTCAGCTGCGACATTCAGATGGTAGGATCAGAATTTGGCATAAACAACATGAAAGCATGGATCCATCCTGCCTTGTATCACCTGTTCAGGGTGGTGGTGGTGGTGTATTGGTGGGGGGGATATTTTTTGGCACACTTTTGGCCCCTTAGTACCAATTGATCATCGTTTAACCACTTACCCCCCGGACCATATTGCTGCCCAAAGACCAGAGTACTTTTTGCGATTCGGGACTGCGTCGCTTTAACAGACAATTGCGCGGTCGTGCGACGTGGCTCCCAAACAAAATTGGCGTCCTTTTTTTCCCACAAATAGAGCTTTCTTTTGGTGGTATTTGATCACCTCTGCGTTTTTTATTTTTTGCGCTATAAACAAAAATAGAACGACAATTTTGAAAAAAAATGAATATTTTTTTTACTTTTTGCTGTAATAAATATCCCCCAAAAATATATAAAAAAACATTTTTTTTCCTCAGTTTAGGCCGATACGTATTCTTCTACATATTTTTCGTAAAAAAAAATCGCAATAAGCGTTTATTGATTGGTTTGCGCAAAAGTTATAGCGTTTACAAAATAGGGGGTATTTTTATGGCATTTTTATTAATATTTTTTTTTACTAGTAATGGCGGCGATCAGCGATTTTTTTTCGGTATTGCGACATTATGGAGGACACTTCGGACATTTTTGACACATTTTTGGGACCATTGGCATTTTTATAGCGATCAGTGCTATAAAAATGCATTGGATTACTATAAAAATGCCACTGGCAGTGAAGGGGTTAACACTAGGGGGCGGGAAAGGGGTTAAGTATGCCTGGGTGTGTTCTTACTGTGGGGGGGGGTGGCCTCACTAGGGGAAACACTGATCCTCTGTTCATACATTGTATGAACAGAAGATCAGCATTTCCCCTGCTGACAGGAACGAGAGCTGTGTGTTTACACACACAGCTCCCGTTCCCCGCTCTGTACCGAGCGATCGCGTGTGCCCGGCGGCGATCGAGCCCGCCGGGCACACGCACGGGAGTCGGGGGCGAGCCCCTAGTGGCGGCTAATAGACAGGACGTCATATTACGTGCTCTCGCCTAGGAGAGCCACCTTGTGGACGTATTTCGGCGGTGCGCGGTCGGCAAGTGGTTAAACCTGAGTATTGTTGCTGACCATGTCCATCCCTTTATGACTACAGTGTCCAGGGGCAGGCTGGACCAGGGGGCATGGTGGAAATTTCCCCCCCAGGCCGCCTAACTTATATTTAAAACGGCCGCTGTATGCTGACATATATATATTTTTTTATGCAGGAGGTTGACTGCGGCAGCCGCCGTTTGGCTGTGTTGCTCCCGTGCTGCATTTTGGGAGTTGTAGTCCGGACCACGGTGATGGCTGTAGAGAACTGAGCATCGGCGCGTGGCAGCCGGAAACTTATATTGCGGCCCTCCTGGAAAATAACGCTAGGTCTTATTTTCGGAGTAGGGCTTATATTGCGGCCCTCCTGGAAAATAACGCTAGGTCTTAGTTTCGGGTAGGTCTTATTTTCAGGGTAGGGCTTATATTGCTGCCCTCCTGGAAAATAACGCTAGGTCTTATTTTCGGGGTAGGTCTTATTTCCGGGGAAACGCGTTAGCTGGCAGGGATCATCATGGGAGCACGAACATCCATCCAAGAAATGTTGTGATGCCTTAATTTTTTGTTACACTATAATAAAAAATAATTTTTACACTCAGTGGCCCAGATTCAAGAAGCAATTGCGCCCGTGTAACCATAAGTTACACGGCGCAATTGCTTACTTGCTCCGGTGTAACGAGTGCTCCTGATTCAGGAACCTTGTTACACCGACTGCAGCCTAAAATCTGCGCGGCATAAGGCACTTATGCCTCGCAGATTTTAGGCTGCATTCTTGTGCTTGCCGCTAGGGGGCGCTCCCATTGTGATCAGCGTGTAGTATGCAAATTGCATACTACCACTGATTCACAAGCTTGCGCGGGCCCCGCGCAAGCCAGGTACGGAGTTTTCGTACGGCAACTTTAGCGCAAGGTTGCCCCTTCTAATAGTAGGGGCAGCCAATGCTAAAGTATAGCCGGCCTTCCCGCGCCGTGAAATTTGAATTTCACGGCGTTTGCGTAAGTGATTTGTGAATGGCGCTGGACGCCATTCAAGTTCACTTTGAAGCAAATGACGTCCTTGCGACGTCATTTGCCGCAATGCACGTCGGGAAAGCTTCCCGATGGAGCATGCGCTGTACGCTCGGCGCGGGAGTGCGCCTAATTTAAATGATTCCCGCCCCGGCGGGATCATTTAACTTGCGCGCGCTTACGCCGGGGAAATTTGCCGGCGCGCCCTCGCAGTTCACGGAGCTACTGCTCCGTGAATCGAGGGCAGCGCAAAATATTTGCGGGGGCGCAGGGCAAAATCGTTGCCCTGCTCCCCCGCAAATATAGCGCAAGCTATGCTGAATCTGGGCCAGTGAATTTTCCTTTCTGCATATTTGCACACATTTCATGAAAACCATGATTTTTTTTTTTCAGGATGCCACTGAAAACAACCCAGTTTGAGGTGCCAAAATATTAATAAAAATATATAATTTTTTTAAATAATTCTAAAGGCTGCACACAGGCCTCGTTTATAAAAAAAACAAAGCCACAAATCGTTAGCAATGAGTTTGAAACGTTCCTATTTACATAGCGCCCCCTCCTAAGACCCGACAATATGTGAGTAATCCACGTGTATTAAATACCAAAAACACCGACCTTGCCGCTCGGAAATATTTCTCTTCTGCACAGCCGAGCGCCTTTCGGAATATATTGAAAGCCTTAAAAAGTAGGTCACTCGGTACTTTTATTTGCCGTTTTTCTCTTTACATAAAAGTAACTCATTTTCTATGAAGCACTGGGCAATGTTGTGTAAAGGCGATTAGCAATGTATTGCTATGCAAAATGCTTTTGGGTTTAGTCTGTAGAACGGAAATGCTTCTCATAAGCAACAGGCCAACCCGATAAATCCTTCATTTTAATGCAGAGGATTTGTTTTTAAAAACATTTTTGCCATTTTTTTGTAATTAACATCTGACGCAAGGGGGGGAAAAAACGAAACCTTCGCTAAAACTGTCAAGAAAAAGTTTCTGCGTAGCCATAACTAAAGGCACAATTTAGGCAGAGGATAATGTATTGCTTTCATCAATGGTTAGTTATTCTGACGTTCATTTTCTGCAGCTGGCTGCCTCCCTTGCTAAACACCAAAATTGTTGTTGGCTGTCATCAAGTCGAAGCTGACTCATTGCGGCTATATAGGGATCCACAGCCAGCGGGCTTAACTTAAATCTTCCTATTTAAGTTACACCGCCGCAAAATCTCTACCTAAGTGCCCGATCCACAAAGCACTTACCTAGAAATTTTCAGCGGTGTAACTTAAATTCGTCCGGCGCAAGGCGGGCCCAATCTAATGGGGCGAGTCCCATTTAAATTAGGCGCGCTCCCGCGCCGGACGTACTGCGCATGCTCCCGAAGCGATTTTCCCGACGTGCATTGCGCGAAATTACGTTACGCCGAGTTTTGTGAATCGCGCCGGGTAAAAAAAGTTGCGTCGGGAAACAAAAAGAGATGCAGCGGGAAAAAATAAATAAAAAAAAATGTTTTACAGCGTCGCGGGAAAGAAGGGTCTACTTTTACATGGTGTACTAACTTTACACTTTGTAAAAGTAGCCCTAATTTTGCGTTTTGCAAACTAACAACTTACGGAGACTTCACGAAGGGAAACCGCTTTGTGGATCTCCGTAAGTGCTAATTTGCATACCCGACGCGGCATTTCGACGAGAAATGCCCCCAGCGGCGGCCGAGGTACTGCATCCTAAGATCCGACAGTGTAAGTCCCTTACACATGTCGGATCTTCTGCCTATCTATGAGAAACTGATTCTGTGGATCAGTTCCAAAGATAGAAACAGGGATACGACGGCGTATCAGTAGATACGCCGGCGTATCCCTTTTGTGGATCAGGCCCATAGTCTCCAAAATATCCTAACAACTGTATACCAAGGCTTCTTGGTGGTTCATTTATACCTACTGTGTGAGAGACCCATCCGGGACAGGGGCATTTGGAGGGGAAGCCTCTTGCCTACTGACTATAGGCCCTAGCTTTTAAAGGGAGCTCTACTCTTGGGTAGACATGTGCAATCGTTTTAGTCGGAATGCATTTTCGTCTGAATTTCGGGTATTTTCGTTATTTTAACAAACGAAAGCGAACGCGCAGAATCTGAAATCTGAAAAATCTGACATAAGAGCCGGTTCACACTGGGGCGACTCATCAGGCGACTCAGCCGCCTGACAAGTCGCGTCCCATTCTATTCACCAGAATCGTTCTAATAGGAGCGACGCAAGTTCTTGTACGACTTCAGGGGTGACTCGGGGCGACTTGCATTGACTTCTATACAGAAGTCATTTTTCAAGTCGCCTCTAAAGTCGAAGTCGTGCCACCGCAGTGTGAACCGGCTCTTAAAAATGCTTTACTTTTGTTTTCGTTGCTACAACAGTTGGATATAGATAGAAGATTCGACATGACGCTGATAGCAATCGGTGTCTATCGAACCTGCGGTCAAATGTGTCTAACCTAAACTCTATTAGTTCAAGATTATTCTACATAGAGAGGAAAGATTTGACATTATAGAGACAGTGTTGGGGTAGACCATTCGACATGAACGAGGAAGATTCGACGAAGCAGCAAAAAACATACAAACGTTGAATCTGTCATTGAAGGCTTAAGCCCTGTACACACGATCGGTCCATCCGATGAAAACGGTTAACCGATGAAGCTGACTGATGGTCTGATGTGCCTACACACCATCGGTTAAAAAAAAACGATTGTGTCAGATTGTGTCGGTGACGTAAAACACGACGACGTGCTAAAAAAAAAAACGAAGTTCAATGCTTCCAAGCAAGGGGAATTCTCTTCTATAAGAGGTGTCTCCTGTCCACTGATGCTTTATCACCAATCCACGTTTCACTAAAAAACCCAAATTTTCTAAAAATTATTTGTCATTGGAACAGAAAGTGAGGTGCAATCTTCTGAACAGATGCGCACAGACAGCAAAACAAATGTTACAGGGGTGATGACCCTTCTCTATGTTTTCCAAAAAGTTTAAAAATAGATTTTTTGGCTGGAGCTACACTTTAAAAAAGTACCAGTTCAAAATTACAAACAGATTCTACTTAACAACAAACCTACAGTCCCTGTCTTGTTTGCACCGCCTGTATACTGATGTTCAAAGTATATAGGGCCAAAGGGGCTGGTAATGACCTGGGGGAGGGGGGGGAGAAACCAATGCTATTTTTCTCAATGATTTTTATCCATATTGCAGGGACCAGACATTACATTTAAGCCGCAAGCAGTTTTAAATGACTTTTTTCTTATAGTAATTTCATTTTGTGCAGGAACAGTTCTAAACACTGGAAACACGTGCCACTTCACAGGCATACAATAGACACCCAGCAGGTACAATATTTATAGGAATTTAAAAAAAAAAGCGTCAGTAACATCACTGCTCCCGAAAAAACGTCATTGATACATGTTCCCTGGGGCAAGACCCGGGTCCTCAAACCCGTTTTAGGACAATAACTTGTATATTAGCCTTTAAAATGAGCAACTTTGAATTCGAACGTTCGAGTCCCATAGACTTCAATGGGGTTCTAAAGTTGGCGTGAACGTTCGGTCCGTTCGAAGGTTCTGGTGCGAACCGAACGGGGGGGTGTTCGGCTCATCCCTACTCCTCATCAAGACTGACATGGCGGCACAGGAGAACCTGACTTGAGTATAAGCCGAGGGTGGCTTATTCAGCAAAAAAAAAATGTGCTGAAAAACTCGGCTTATACTTGAGTATATACGGTTATTAAAAATCTATAAAAATGTAAAACAAATTGGCCAAAACACATTTTACAGTAGTGTCACATTAATTGTTTTATTTTACTTGCCAGTTCAATTTGTTGTTTGTTTTGCACCTTTACCTGGTTTTGAACAAACAAAAGCCCTCCTCCTCTCTGTATACTGATATTATGAGTTTGGATCAGCAACAATTAAGGATTTAGAGGACTATTGCTCATCCTTGTTGAAAGATTTAGAAGAACCCCTAAGCCTTGTTTTATTCAATATGGTGAGTGCCCATGAGCATGTTAACGTATTACTCATCTTGAGAATTAGTGGATTAATGGCAGTAATGTTTCCTGAGACCTAAGGAGGCAGCATGTTGTCTTAGAAAGAATTCATACAGGCTTTGGGGGATGTTCAATTTGAATTCCAAACAGTGCATCCAAAAAACAAAAAAGCAGAAACTATGTAAATTTAACCATGCATTTCTAAAAGACCTATTCAAATACTCCATCCAAATTACAGTGGGGATCGAAAGTTTGGGCACCCCAGGTAAAAATTTGTATTAATGTGCATAACGAACCCAAGGAAAGATGGAAAAATCTCCAAAAGACATCAAATTACAGATTAGTCATTCTTATAATATGTCAAAAAAAGTTAGATTTTATTTCCATCATTTACACTTTCAAAATTACAGAAAACAAAAAAATGGCGTCTGCAAAAGTTTTGAATTTCTAGCATGCACTGCCCCCTTTGCAAAGCTGAGACCTGCCAGCGTCATGGATTGTTCACAATCATTGTCTGGGAAGACCAGGTGATGTCAATCTCAAAGGTTTTAAATGCCCAGACTCATCTGACCTTGCCCCAACAATCAGCACCATGGGTTCTTCTAAGCAGTTGTCTAGAAAACTGAAAGTGAAAATGGTTGACGCTCACAAAGCTGGAGAAGGCTATAAGAAGATAGCAAAGCGTTTTCAGATGTCAAAATCCTCTGTTCGGAATGTAATTAAGAAATGGCAGTCATCAGGAACAGTGGAAGTTAAAGCAAGATCTGGAAGACCAAGAAAAATATCAGACAGAACAGCTCGCAGGATTGTGAGAAAAGCAATTTAAAACCCACGTTTGACTGCAAGATCCCTCCAGAAAGATCTGGCAGACACTGGAGTTGTGGTACACTATTCCACTATAAAGAGATACTTGTACAAATATGGTCTTCATGGAAGAGTCATCAGAAGAAAACCTATTCTACGTCCTCACCACAAAATCAGCATTTGAACTTTGCAAATGAACATATAGACAAGCCTGATGCATTTTGTAAACAGGTTCTGTGGACCGATGAGGTTAAAATAGAACTTTTTGGCCGGAATGAGCAAAGGTACGTTTGGAGAAGAAAGGGCGCAGAATTTAATGAAAAAAACCTCTGTCCAACTGTGAAGCATGGGGGTGGATCAATCATGCTTTGGGGTTGTATTGCAGCCAGTGGCACAGGGAACATTTCACGAGTAGAAGGAAGAATGGATTCAATACAATTTCAGCAAATTTTGGATGGTGGGGTGGACCATCACAAAGTCCATATGTGCACAGTAAATTATGAAGAACTTGGGTTATGATGTCTGCATTTATTTGCCTTTTTTTTTAAACTTATTCTGACTACAGGTGTCACAGTCAGGAGTCAGGCTTGGAGACCAGTAGCTATAGTAGTAGAGAGGCTCCCACTGACCAACAGGATAAGTAAACAAACAGGTCACCCTGGCGGATGACGCAGGCTCTGTCACGATCAGGCGTCAGGCTCGAAGACCAATAGCTATAGCAGTTGCAAGACTACCACCGACCAGCAAGATAGGTACACAGGCCTGGCAGATGACACAGGGTCACCTGAGGTGCAGAGTCTAAGTGCTAACCGGTGTTCACCAGAGCTCCTGGTGGTGGAGATGGATTTTGCTGCGTGTTAGCACCAGGTCGCGGTCCTCGGGATCGCCCCTCCAGGAGGTGAACACGCCGGTGTTCAGTAGCGGATGAACAGGTAAGGATTAAACAGAAGTGTGGTCAGTAAACAAGCCAAAAGGTCGGTAATGAGTAGTTGCAGGTTGGAATCAGGCAGAAGCGTAGTCGAGGAACAAGCCATGGGTCGATAACGAGCAGTAGAAAATATGGACGGCAGCAGGGAAGACAGGAGCGAGATACAGGCTGGAGATAGCACAATATTCTGGCAAGGAGGAAGTACAGAGACATGGCTTATATCAGGAAGTTCGTGGGAGGAGCAAAGAGTTCAAGGTTCAGCTGAAATCAAGGTACAAGGCAGGGTTGTCTAAAGGATTTGACAAGGCGCTGTCCAGCATCTCAGATAGCTCAGTGAGAAGGTTCATTGCCAGACACAGCTGAGGTCCCAGGTTCAAGTCCAAGGCCCGAAAGGCCCGAAAGGCTCACCCGAAGCACTAACCAATATTCCCAGACAACAGACAACAATAGTGGTCACCTGCAGTACAACCACGACTGGAACAGAGGTCCAAATTTGAAAACAAATAGGTCAGAGGTAAATAATCCTCTGACTAACCTCTAAATTTAGAGCAGGGTCAGCAGAGAAAACAGCTGCCCGCTACACATATGAATGACGGTTATTTACATGTAAACACAGGGTCTGCAGGTGAGTTATCTGTACACAACAATAGGGCAGAGCTGGGCAGCATTAGTAGCAGCACTTCACACTGAGATATCAGAACACAGCACAGGACTAAAACTTCAAGGGACAAGGGAATGTAAACTGGGATAGTTGGCAAGTATAAGGCAGCTGCTTTGGGCCCCACAACAATGACAGGGCCCAGGGCAGATTCCCCTTTTGCCCTGCCTTAAAGACGGCCATGCCTACTAGACTTAACAAGCATTAGAAAGGGGGGCTACCAATGGTCATTTTTACAAGCTGACCAATGTTACACTGATGAGGCCAATTGAGGAGGCCTCGTGGAGACACGGCTTGGGGAGGGGCTAAAGCCAGAGTGTCCATACATTCCATCCTCAGTGCATGTTCAGCCCTGTGGTTCCTATAGTGCAGGCGACCACAACCAATGACATTGTGTGAACCAGCTGCCAACGCCCCTAGTGACCTGGGGGTTAAATTAGGGTTGCCACCTGTCCTGTATTCACCCGAACAGTTTGGGTTCGGACTCAGACTGCCTGAAACCCGGATACATTATTCAGATCGAACTATGGCTTCCAGATACATCTGTATGAGAGGTGCTGACTGTCAATGGGTGAGTGAGCTCACATCCATGACTGTCTGTGACTGAAGTCTCCCCCCCTTCTCTCTCCTGCCTCTGAATGAGTACACAAGGTAAATCAGGTGATGTGGCAATCCACACACAGTGGCAGGTGACATGGCAACTAGCAATCCACACCTGGTGGCAGGTGACATGGCAATCCACACCTGGTGGCAGGTGACATGGCAAATAGCAATCCGCACCTGGTGGCAGGTGACGTGGCAATCCACACCTGGTGGCAGGTGATGTGGCAAGTGGCAATCCGCACCTGGTGGCAAGTGACGTGGCAAGCCACACCTGGTGGCAGGTGTTGTGGCAATCCACACCTGGTGGCAGGCGAGGTGGCAAGCGATGTGGCAATCCACACCTGGTGGCAGGTGTTGTGGCAATTCACATCTGGTGGCAGGTGTTGTGGCAATCCACATCTGGTGGCAGGTGTTGTGGCAATCCACATCTGGTGGCAGGTGTTGTGGCAATCCATACCTGGTGGTAGGTGTTGTGGCAATCCACATCTGGTGTCAGGCGAGGTGGCAAGCGATGTGGCAATCCACATCTGGTGGCAGGCGAGGTGGCAAGCGATGTGGCAATCCACACCTGGTGGCAGGTGTTGTGGCAATCCACATCTGGTGGCAGGTGTTGTGGCAATCCACATCTGGTGGCAGGTGTTGTGGCAATCCATACCTGGTGGTAGGTGTTGTGGCAATCCACATCTGGTGGCAGGCGAGGTGGCAAGTGATGTGGCAATCCACACCTGGTGGCAGGTGTTGTGGCAATCCACATCTGGTGGCAGGTGGACCACTGGCATATACTATATAAAAAAAAAATGCTGTGTGCCGCTAAAGTGTTCGGGTTTGACTTGAAGAAAAGGTGGCAACCCTAGGTTAAATGTGCTGGAAAATGTTTGCCCCGGGTGATATCACCCCACTACATGGCACTGGATGTGTAAAAACGGACAAGTTGCAGTCAATGGGTTAAAGCATTTTTCTGTAAAGGCACAAACTCAAAATAATCAAATGCATGCACATAACAAAAAAAAAAAATCACGTTGGAAAAAAAAAAACATGGCCCTCTTACTAACCTAAGCCAAGTCACTTCATACATATAAGGAAAAGATTTATTATTTCTCTGGAAGAAATCTGCAATGCAATAGCTTGCTGTGGAAACAATCAAAGCCCAGCAGCTATTCTAATAAGAAGCAGGGAAAGGGTGGGGGGGATTAGTATCAGGATTCTTTGAGAAATAATAGTGTGTACTCTGGGGAGCAAAGTGCTGAAGTGACCACAAAGCAACATGGAACCTTTCTGTTTGTTCCTTTGCTCAGTTTCCTTTCCTTTTGCTACGTTATTATAGCTTTACCTTCAATGGTGGGAAACTGCTGTGGGCACTCGGGTCTGCCTGGCCTTTGGCAGCAAACCAGAGGTAAAATAAACTGCCTCATGTGATAAGCGTGAATGGAAGAGCCACTTATTTTATCTGCGGGCCAAAATCAATCTTTTATATCGCTTGTGTAGGTTGTAGGAAGGAGCCTTTTAATGTATGGAGTGATTTATTGTGGGTACCCGCCGTGGTGTATTAGCGTCTAGTGGGTGCTACAGTGCCTGGATAAAGTATTCATACCCCTTGTAATTTTCCACATTTTCTCATGTTACAGCCAAAAACGTAAATGTATTTTATTGGGATTTTATGTGATGGACCAACACAAAGTGACACATAATTGTGAATTGGAAGGAAAATGATAAATGTTTTTCAAAATTCTTTACAAAAATACAGTATATACTCGAGTATAAGCCGACCCGAGTATAAGCCGAGGTACCTAATTTGACCACAAAAAATGGGAAAACATAGTGGGGTGGATTCAGGTAGGGGCGCGCACTACTACAGAGGCGCAGCGTACCGTTTTTAAGCTACGCCTCCGTAAATTACCTGCACTACGCTTCATTCACGAAGCAGTAGCTCCGTAATTTGCGTGTGCGCTCCGGAAAACTGCCCGGTGTAAGCGCGCGTAATTTAAATGATCCCGTAGGGGGCGTGGATCATTTAAATTAGGCGCGTTCCCACGCTGAACGTAGTGCGCATGCTCCATCGGGAAACTTTCCCGACGTGCATTGCGGTAAATGACGTCGCAAGGACGTCATTTGCTTCAACGTGAACGTAAATGGCGTCCAGCGCCATTCACGATTCACTTACGCAAATGACGTAATTTTTAAAAATCGCGACGCGGGAACGACGGGTATACTTAGCATTGGCTGCCCCTGCTAATAGCATGGGCAGCCTTACGCAGAAACCGACGTAAAACGTGAACGCAGGGCGCGCGTACGGTTGTGAATCGGCGTGAGTATGCAATTTGCATACTCTACGCTGACCACTACCGGAACGCCACCTAGCGGCCTGCGTAAGAATGCAGCCTAAGATACGACGGCATAAGAGCCTTATGCCAGTCATATCTTAGGCTGCAGTCGGCGTATCGAGCTTCCTGAATCAGGAGCAGTCGATACGCCAGCGCAACTAAGCAATTGCGCTGCGTATCTATGGATACGCAGACGCAATTGCTTACTGAATCTACCCCACTGACTCGAGTATAAGACTAGGGTGAGAATGCAGCAGCTACTGTAAGCAGAAAAGAGGGTCAACAATGCCCATTTACACGCCTAACTGTGCCCATTGCAGCCTCACTGTGCCCAACCTCACGGTGCCCATTGCCACCTCACTGTGCCCAACTTCACTGTGCCCATTGCCACCTCACTGTACCCATTGCCACCTCACTGTGCCCATTGCCACTGTGCCCATTGCCGCCTCACTGTGCCCATTGCCACCTCACTGTGCCCATTGCAGCCTCCCTGTGCCCGCGTCAGTGTACCTATAAGTTTTACAGGCTGCAGGCGTCCATTCATTGTTTAAAAGTCGCGGTCTCCTCCTGGTCCCGTTCCATGATAGGCGTTTCCCAGCAGCCTATCACGGACATCTTCCCATCCTCGAACTCGGTTTCCCAGCAGACCCTGTCTGTGTTCAGTGTTCCGCCAATCACGGACATTCTCTTGTCCGAGGATGAAAAGACGTTGGTGATTGGCGGAACACTGAACACAGGGTCGGCTGGGAACCCGAATCCGAGGATGAGAGAACATCTGTGATAGGTGGAACACAGTGGGCCAGATTCAGCTAACACTTACGCCGATGTATGTGTAGATACGCCGCGTAAGTGCACAGATGCGCCGTCGTATCTATGCGCCTGAGTTTCAATGCAAGATACGCCTTAAATGTGGCTTCATCCGACCGACGTAAGTCTCCTACGCCGTCGGAGCCTGGGCGCATATTTACGCTGGCCGCAAGGGGCGCTTCCATTGATATACGAGTCGAATATGCAAATGACCGAGATATGCCGATTCACGAACGTACTTGCGCCCATCGCAGTAGTATACGCCGTTTACATAAGGCGTACGTCCGGCGTAAAGTTATTCCTCCTATAGGAGGCGCATCCCATGCAAAGGTATGGACGACGGAACAGCCGTCGTATTTTACGTTGTTTACTTAGTACTACGTGAATAGGCTGGGCGTAGGTTACGTTCAGTGATTCAATGTATCTTAGGTGTTCGATCTGATGTGATTCTGAGCATGCACACTGGGAATCGTCCATGGGACGGCGCATGCGCCGTTCGTTCGGCACTTCATTTGCATGGGGTCACGATTAATTTAAATGTATCACGCCCACTTCCTTCCTACTTTGAATTAGGCGGGCTTACGCCGGCCAATTTACGTTACGCTGGCGCAACGTAGGGAGCGAGTGCTTTGTGAATACTGCTCTTGCCTCTCAGAGTTACGTCGGCGTAGCGCATATGAGATGCGCTACGCCGGCACAAAGATGTGCTGATCTACCTGAATCCGGCCCAGTGTCTGCTGGGAAACGCCTATCACGGAAGGGACCAGGGGGAAGCTGCGACTTTTAAACAATGGACGCTCGCAGCCCTTCAGGTATACTGACTCGAGGGGTATTTTCAGCCCTAAAAAAAGGGCTGAAAACCCGGCTTATACTCAAGTATATACAGTATGTGAAAAGTGTGTCATGCCATTCAGCCCCCTTTTTTCTGATACCCCTAACTAAAATCTAGTGGAACCAAAGGCCTTCTGAAGTCAACTAATTAGTAAATAGAGTCCACCTGTGTGTCATTTAATCTCAGTTTAAAAACAGATGTTCTGTGAAGCCCTCAGAGGTTTGTTAGCGAACCTTTGTGAACAAACAGCATTATAGATGCCAAGGAACACACCAGACAGGTCAGGGATAAAGTTGTGGAGAAGTATAAAGTTGGGTTATAAAAAAAAATCTCCCAAGCTTTGAATATCTCACGGAGCTTCTGTTCAATCCATCATCCGAAAATGGAAAGAGTATCGCACAATCGCAAACCTACCAAGACATGGCAGTCCACCTAAACTGACCGGGCCGGGCAAGGAGAGCCTTCATCAGAGAAGCAGCTAAGAGCTCCATGGTAACTCTGGAGGAGCTGCAGAGATCCACAGCTCAGGGGGGAGAATCTGTCCACAGGACAACTATTAGTCGTCTCTCCACAAATCTGCCCTTTATGGAAGAGTTTCAAGAAGAAAGACATTGGGCTAGATTCAGAGAGAGTTACTCCGGCGTATCAGTAGATACGCCGTCGTAACTCTGAATCTACGTCGTTGTAAATTTAAGCGTATTCTGGAAACCAGATACGCTTAAATTAGGCTAAGGCCACGTACACACCACCGGATCTCCGCTGGAAACGATCCGCCGTATCGTTTCCAGCGGAGATTCCTCCTCCGGATTTGGATCCAATGGCGTGTACACACCATCGGATCCAAATCCGTGCGGAATTCATCCGCGGTGACGTGTCGCGCCGTCGCCGCGACGATGACGCGGCGACGTGCGCGACGCTGGAAGGTAAGTACTTCCACGCATGCGTCGAATCATTACGACGCATGCGAGGGAGGGGAGCGGACGGATTGATCCGGTGAGTCTGTACAGACCACCGGATCAATCCGCTGGAGCCGATTAAAGCGGATAGATTTCTTAGCATGCTAAGAAATTTATATCCGCTTGAAATCGATCGGCCCGAGGAATCTCCGCGGATAAATATCCGCTAGGCCGTACAGACGACCGGATTTGTCCGCTGGAACTGATCCGCGAATCAATCCCATAGGATAGATCCGATCGTGTGTACGGGGCCTTAGATACGACCGACGTAAATCTCTTACGCCGTCGTATCTTAGGGTGCATATTTACGCTGGCCGCTAGGTGTCGCTTCCGTTGTTTTCGGCGCAGAATATGCAAATGACCTAGATACGCCGATTCACAAACGTACGTGCGCCCGGCGGATTTTTTTACGTCGTTTGCGTAAGGCTTTTTCTGGCGTAACGTTACTCCTGCTATATGAGGAGCAACCAATGTTAGTATGGACGTCGGGCCAGCGTCGAATTTTGTCGTTTGCGTAAGTCGTTTGCGAATAGGGCTTTGCGTAAATTCCGTTCACGTCTAAAGCATTGACGATTTTCGGCGTAATTTCGAGCATGCGCAGTGGGATTCTTTCATGAACGGCGCATTTACGTGGGGTCATGTTTTAATTACACGCCCACCTCTTCAGAATTTGAATTCGGCGCGCTTACGCCAGCAGATTTACGCTACGCCGCCGCAACTTACGGAGCAAGTGCTTTGTGAATACTGCACTTGCCTCTCTAAATTGCGGCGGCGTAGCGTAAATACCATACGCTACACCCGCACAAACTTACGGCAGGCTACCTGAATCTAGCCCATTGTTGGTAAGGACAGCATCCAAGCTAAGGACAGCGGGTGGTGGTGGGGGAGTGTGTTAGTGCCGCTCCACCGGCGTCCCAGGGGGGGGATCTGTTGCCCCCCCCCAAAAATAAAAACCACCAGCCGCCACTGTACATGATGACATCAGAGGACCTGCGACCACCGGAGCCTAGGGCAGTAGAGGAGGGCGCCTGGTGCCGGTGGAGGATCGGGCTAGTAAAACCTTTTCCAGCTCTCCTAGATATAAATAATTATTTATCCTGTGCAGTGCACGGGCAGCACCACTGCATGCAAAGCATTTCTCTTTTCCCCGCACTTCAGCTTTAAGCAATCGTTCACATTTGAGGCGTTGTTGATATTCAGTTAGTCTCCAGAGTGGAGAAAGGAAACCTTATATTTCATGAATTCAGATGGCTTTCCCGGCTCGGTGGCTCTGCGCCGCCTTTTCCATACACTTAGCTCCTTGGCCTGGATTCTGGAAACAGAAGCCGCGGCACAAAAAAACACAGGAAATGTCATTTGTCGCTCTCCGCTTTCCATTATTAAGAATATAATCTGGGCCTTGGTGGCAACAAAAGGCGAGCCGTACACAGACACGGATTTATTACAAGTGAGGAATCCTATGAAATGGAAAAAGACGTTTGCAAGGTTCCCCACCCCCGACATTATCTGTTAGGGCCCATTCATGCCAGCGAGCCTGTGATATGGACTGTATGATCTGCTGGTGTGTGGTGTGTGGGGGATGGTACAATGCATTGTTAGGCTCCATTCACACTAATGCTTTTTTTGATGCATTTTGCAGAAATGCAAGGAAATTTTTTAACATGGTTTCCTATGGAACATCTTCACATCAATGCTTTTTTGTGCCTCTGCGTTTTTGCAAAGGGTCAGGGACTTTTTTTCCAGCAAAAAGCAGCGTTTTGCATGCAATAGAATTCAATGGACCTGCATCCAAAACGCATTTTGCCGCGATTTGCGTTTTTTTTCAACCTGTTTATAGCTGGTTGTTAACCACTTCCGGACCGCCGCATGTACATATACGTCGGCAGAATGGCACGGACAGGCACATCAACGTACCTGTACGTCCCTGCCAAGACGTGGGTTGGGGGTCCGATCGGGACCCCCCCGTACATGTGGCGATTCCCGTGGCTTCAGGAGCGATCCGGGACGAGGGCGCGGCTATTCGTTTCTAGCCGCCCCCCTCGCGATCGCTCCCCGGAGCTGAAGAACGGGGAGAGACGTATGTAAACACGGCTTCCCCGTGCTTCACTGTGGCGGCTGCATCGATCGTGTGATCCCTTTTATAGGGAGACTCGATCGATGATGTCAGACCTACAGCCACACCCCCCTACAGTTGTAAACAAACACTAGGTGAAGCCTAACTCCTACAGCGCCCCCTGTGGTTAACTCCCAAACTGCAACTGTCATTTTCACAATAAACAATGCAATTTAAATGCATTTTTTGCTGTGAAAATGACAGCCTCGTAGATCATCAAGGGTTGTTGAACCACCAGGGTGCTGGCAATGCTGATTGTAGCACATGGACGAAAAAAACTCTGGATAGCCGCACTCCAAGATAACTTAAAATAAAGTTGGTCTTTTTATTTTCAAATGCACATGCAGACACCGCAAACAACAGATACAGAAATGGCCGACGCGTTTCACGCTGCAATTTAGCGCTTAGTCATGGCTGACTAAGCGATGAATTGCAGCGTGAAACGCGTCGGCCATTTCTGTATCTGTTGTTTGCGGTGTCTGCATGTGCATTTGAAAATAAAAAGACCAACTTTATTTTAAGTTATCTTGGAGTGCGGCTATCCAGAGTTTTTTTCGTCCATGTGCTAAAGTTAAAGATGCCCCCTAGGTGGCGTAGCCAATGTTAAAGTATGGCCGCCGTTCCCGCTTCGAAATTCAAACATTTTACACCGTTTGCGTAAGTCGTCCGTGAATAGTGATTTACGTCATTTACGTCCACGTCGAAATCAATAGGACCGTGTGGCGCACTTAGCCGCAATGCACACTGGGAAATGTAGGCGGACGGCGCATGCGCCGTTAAAAGAAAACGTCAAGTCGAAGCATATTGACATAAAACACGCCCCCTCAGCCTATTTTGAATTAGGCGCGCTTGCGCCCGCCGCATTTACGATACACCGTCGTAAGTTAGGAGGCAAGTACTTTGAGAATACATTACTTGCCTCTCTGACTTAAGGCAGCGTAAATACGATACGATACGCTACGCCGCCTTAAAGTTGCAGCAAACTACGCGAATCTAGCTAATAATGTGTAAAAAATTTTTTTATCATTTCCTAGAGTAGTACAATGTTACTATGGTCACAGTGTGCCGTAAAAATCGTAAAAAAAGAAGTACATTTAATAAAAAAATAAGACAAAATTAAAAAATAAATTGAAAAAAAATTATAATTTGTTTTTCTCCGTACTTGTCACCAGTCAGTGTCCCTGGTCACCGGCCAACGCCAGTTATATGATAAAAAAAAAAATATAATGTGAACATTCTTTTTTTTTATTTCCTAATTTTCCCAAAAATTATGACAAAATATTACAACTTTAAAAAACCTACCATGCCTCTTACTAAATACCATGTACTACCTACTTTCCAATATTTGTACTGTCCTTAAATTTTCGGGGGGGTTAAAAAAATTAGATCGGCCTCCAGTACATCAGGATTGATACATTTTCAGATATATACCATAGTTTTTAGACGCTATAACTTTCTAAATAAAAATAATAATAAATAATATTCACTGATATTTACCAAAGAAATGTAGCAGAATACACTTTGGCCTAAATTCCCGAAGATAAACAAAAAATAAATTGCAAAAAATAAATGAATAAATAATAATAAAAAATATATATATATTAATGTCTGTCCGCCGCAATATCGCAGTCACGATAAAAATCGCAGATCGCCGCCATTACTAGTAAAAAAAAAAATTATAATAAAAATGCCAAAAAAATACCCCCTATTTTGTAGACAATTAGCTAGATTCAGGTAGCCGGGCGCATCTTTGAGGCGGCGTAGCGTATCGTATTTACGCTACGTCGCCGTAAGTCAGAGAGGCAAGTGCTGTATTCTCAAAGTACTTGCCTCCTAAGTTACGGCAGCGTAGCGTAAATGGGGCCGGCGTAAGCGCGCCTAATTCAAATGAGGATGAGGGGGCGTGTTTTATGTAAATGACTGGTGACCCGACGTGATTGACGTTTTTTACGAACGGCGCATGCGCCGTCCGTGTACATATCCCATTGTGCATATCTCCAAAGTACGCCGCAAGGACGTATTGGTTTCGACGTGAACGTAAATAACGTCCAGCCCCATTCACGGACGAGTTACGCAAACGACGTAAAAATAAAAAATTTTGACGCGGGAACGACGGCCATACTTAACATTGACTAGGCCAGCTATTTGTTCGACTATCTTTACGCTGGAAAAAGCCGTACGTAAACGACGTAAAAAAAATGCGCCGGGCGCACGTACGTTTCTGAATCGGCGTATCTAGTCATTTGCATATTCTACGCCGAACTCAACGGAAGCGCCACCTAGCGTCCAGCCTAAATATTGCACCCTAAGATACGACTTCGTAGGAGACTTAGAGACGTAGATTCAGAGTTACGTTGGCGTATCTACGGATACGCCGGCATAAAGCTATCTGAATCCAGCTAAATATAATTATTGCGCGAATCAATCAATATACACTTATTGCAATTTTCTTTACCAAAAATATGTAGAAGAATACGTATCGGCCTAAACTGAGGAAAACTTTTTTTTTTTTATATAGATATTTTTGGGGGATATTTATTATAGCAAAACGTAAAAAAATATATATTTTTTTCAAAATTGTCGCTCTATTTTTGTTTATAGCGCAAAAGATAAAAACCGCAGAGGTGATAAAATACCACCAAAAGAAAGCTCTATTTGTGGGGGGAAAAAAAGACGTAATTTTTGTCTGGGTACAACGTCGCACGACCGCGCAATTGTCAGTTAAAGCGACACAGCGCCGAATCGCAAAACAAAGGCCCGGTCATTGAGCAAGCCAAATCCTCCGGGGCTGAAGTGGTTAAACACCGCCAAAAAAAAGCTCTATTTGTGTGAACAACATTATAAAAATTTTGGGCCAGATTCACGTAGAATCGCGGCGGCGTAACGTATCGTAGATACGTTACACCGCCGCAAGTTTTCATCGCAAGTGCCTGATTCACAAAGCACTTGCGATGAAAACTACGCCGGCAGCCTCCGGCGCAAGGCGGGCCAATTCAAATGGGCGTGTGCCATTTAAATTAGGCGCGCTCCCGCGCCGGACCTACTGCGCATGCTCCGTTTCAAAATTCCCGTCGTGCTTTGCGCGCCGTGACGTAATTTTTTCGAACGGCGACGCGCGTAGCGTACTTCCGTATTCCCGGACGTGTTACGCAAACGACGTTAAATTTTTAAATTTCGACGCGGGAACGACGGCCATACTTTAGACAGCAATACGTTTGCTGACTAAAGTTAGGGCACCCAAAACGACGACTAAATTTGCGACGGGAAACTAGACGTAGCGAACGCGAAAATCCGTCGTGGATCGCCGTAACTCCTAATTTGCATACCCGACGCTGGTTTACGACGCGAACTCCCCCCATCGGCGGCCGCGGTATTGCATCCTAAGATCCGACAGTGTAAAACAATTACGCCTGTCGGATCTTAGGGCTATCTATGCGTAACTGATTCTATGAATCAGTCGCATAGATAGAAACAGGGATACGACGGCGTATCAGGAGAAACGCCGTCGTATCTCTTTTGTGAATCTGGCCCTTTGTTTGGGTACAGCGTTGCCTGACCGCGCAATTGTCATTCAAAGCGTGACAGCGATGAAAGCTGAGAATTGTTCTGGGCAGAAAGGGGGTGAAAGGTGCCCGGTATTGAAGCGGTTTAAAGGGGCATACACCTGCATCTGAGCATGGGGGGGGGGGGGGTAAATGGGCCCACCACTTCACTCCTGTGCCCGTCCTGGGTTATAAATCTATTCTCCCAAGCCTCTGATTTCCTTTCGCTGACATTCTTAGGATGAATGTTTCTCCTGTTGATAATAGTACGACGCCAAAGCCTCAGGTTATGTCCTGCAAGGTTTTCTGAAAAGGATCTATAACCTAATCACATTATACATGGGGAATCTGATTAAGGGCTATGCAATAGGAAATTAGATAGAGAGGACTATCAGATGGGAAATTAGAAGGCTGGAGGTATTAAGGAAATGTAGTACATGCGATATGACATGAGTCCCATCTGTTATGGTCTCTTGTTAAGCTTTTCTTAGGATATCAATACCCACAATCTACACAGAATTCAAGAATTACCGGCAATGACCAGGCAAACATCTGCCCATGTATGGCCTTCCTAGAGGGCAATAATGAGGGCTTCCAACCATCAAAAGGGCTTTTATATAGGTAGATTCAGGTAGAGTTAGGCCGACTTATCAGTAGATAAGCCGACCTAACTCAGAATCTACGCCGACTTATGTTTAAGCGTATGCTATACGCTTAAACATATCTAAGATACGACGGCTTGCGCCGTCCTATCTTAGGTTGCAATTTTTGGTATGGCCGCTAGGTGGCGCTTCCATTGCGATCGGCGTAGAATATGTAAATGAGTTGTTACGCCGATTCACGAACGTACGCCCGGCCGCCGCAGCCGTTTCCGTAAGAGATAGGCCGCCTAAAGTTATTCCACCTATTAGGTGGAATAACAATGTTAAAGTATGGCCGCCGTTCCCGTCGCGAGCTTCGAATTTTTTTACGTCGTTTGCGTAAGTCGTCCGCGAATCGGGATTTACGTTGTTTACGTCCACTTGCGATGAAAACTACGCCGGCGTTAACTTTTAGCTGATGTTCTTATGGATAAGGCTATTTATTGTTCGTTATTGATATGGACTTATGGTACTTTTATGTATAATTTGCAAACCTTTTTAATAAAAATATTTAAACTCTAAAAAAAAAAAAAAAAAAGAAAACTACGCCGGCGGCCTCCGGCGTAAGCCCGCGTAATTTAAATGGGCGCGAGCCATTTAAATTAGGCGCGCTCCCGCGCCGGACCTACTGCGCATGCTCCGTTTCGTAACTCCCGTCGTGCTTAGCGTGAAGTGACGTCATTTTTTCGAACGGCAACGCGCGTAGCGTAATTCCGTATTCCCGGACGGCTTAGGCTTCTTTCACACTATGGATTGTATGTCCGTTTTATAATATCCGTTACTACTGTTATTACACCTATTAACGGACGTTTATTAACGGATTTAATAACGGATACATACGGATAAATATTTTACCATTCTTCCTTTATTGAAAACAGATAATGTTTATCCGTATATATCCGTATACATCCGTTATATCATTCCTTTCTAACGTCCGTTAATAAAAACCATTTCACCCTTTCTTGAAGTCCAGCTCCAGAAGTCTTTACTGAGCATGCTCAGTAAAATTAACGTCCGTTAACATAACGGACATTTACGGAGACATTTACTAACGTCCGTGCGCCATAGACTTCAATGTTAAAATATAACGGACGTTAATATATCCGTTACTTGCAACGGAAAAAAAATGAGTGCAAGACCCGTCACATATTCCGTAATAACTAACGTCCGTACGTTATAACGGACTATTACGGATCTTTACGGAACATAAAAAAATCCCATAGACTTTAATGATATGTTATAAAGGACGTATAACTTCCGTTTTTTAATATTATCTGACGGATTTTAATACGGATTTATTTTGTAGTGTGAAAAGGGCCTTACGCAAACGACGTGAATTTTTAAATTTCGACGCGGGAACGACGGCCATACTTTATACAGCAATACGATTATATATATTTATTATTTTTATTTATTATTTTTATTTTATTTTTACCAATAAATCTCTCTCTCTCTCTCACTATATATATATATATATATATATATATATATATATATATATATATATATATATATATATATTAGATTTATATATTGTAAATATATAATATTAAAAATGATTATATTAAAAAAATAAGAAATATATATACACACACACACTGTATATATAGTACATATATTATTATTGTTAGTATATAAATTCAGCAGTTGGTGTTGCACGTTGTCCTCTACTCTGAGCTTTTCCTCTGATTTTCTAGAGGACGATTTCCTAATATAAATTTCCTCTGACTGTAGAAGAGTTCATTTGGTTTAACACAGCAGAGTAGCTCTGGCCATAGATCACAGCAACAGACACAATATAGTCTGTGCCGCCCCAGTCATATGTCAGGAGACATAATTGAAAATGGTGTGAGGAAAGGAAACGATATTAGCTAGGTCACATAGATCTTTTTTTCTTTTTACTTGCCTTAAAGAAGAACTATGGTACTTTAAATGAAGAAACGATTACAATTTTTAATGAGCAGCAGATGAAATTAATAAATAGAAAATTTGATTGATCTGTTTTTGTTTTTTCAGGAGAAGAGCAGCTAATATGAATATTAGGAGCCGACACCCTCACAAATTCGATGTTTTTGTCCACCTTCTGTACTATACAATGCTGATTGACATTTCATTAAAGGAAATAAGGAGTCTCTGTGGCTACAATCCTTGCTGAACCAAAAAAAAAAAAAAAAAGAACACCAAACTAAGAAATCCTAACCTACATACACTATGGGCCAGATCCACAAACGAATTACGCCGGCGTGTCTATTGATACGCCGCGTAATTTCAAAGTTCCCCCGTCGTATCTTTGTTTTGTATCCACAAAACAAGATACGACTGAATGAGGGCTCGATCCGACTGGCGTACGTCTTAGTATGCCGTCGGATCGTAGGTGTACATTTACGCTGGTCGCTAGGTGGCGTTTCCGTCGATTTCCGCGTTGAGTATGCAAATTAGCTAGATACGGCTAAACACGAACGTACGTCCGGCCGTTCGTTTCAGTAAGGCTTTTTCCAGCGTATAGTTACCCCTGCTATATGAGGCGTATCCTATGTTAAGTATGGCCTTCGTTCCCGCGTTGAATTTTGAAAATTTTACGTCGTTTGCGTAAGTCGTTCGCGAATAGGGCTTTGCGTAGAATGAGCATTGGCTTGTTCCGGTTTAATTTCGAGCTTGCGCACTGGGATACCCCCACGGACGGCGCATGGCCGCTGAGTTGTACTCAGTGCAGCCCACGTTGCCTGTGCAACTTCCCAGTTTATCTGAGCTTCTTGTTTGCCTTGTATTATTTATAATCTATGTCTGACTTCCCATGTACCGACCCGCGATTTGTCTATCAGTTTTGCTTGCCTGCCACCCGCCCTGACCTTGGCTCATTTCCTGGATCCTCTTCTGTTTCCTACCATCTGTACTCTGAATATGCAGCCCACGTTGCCTGAGCTACTTCCCAGTTTCTCTGAGCTTCTTGTTTGCCTTGTATTATTTATATTCTCCTTCTGACTTCCCACGTACCGACCCGCAATTTGTCTATCAGTTTTGCTTGCCTGCCACCCGCCCTGACCATGGCTCTTTTCCTGGATCCTCTTTTGTTTTCTACCATCTGTACTCTGCATACGCAAGTGATCCCATATCATCAGCTGGGTGTACTTGGGGGCCGCCACCTGGTTTCAGCTTGCTGTAAGTCCATCCCCACTATCAGGGGCCCTAGTAGACAAGCAGGCTGAGGCTTATGCCTCGTACACACGATCGCGATTTCCGACAAGAAAACCACTTTTTTTTTTTTAGCTGGAAAACAGCTGAAATTTGTCTTGCATACACACGATCACACTAATCTTGCCTGAAATTCTAACCGCCAATGACACAGTGACGTACAACACGTACGACGAGCTGAGATCAATTAAGTTCAATAGGCAGTTCGGCTCTTCTGTTTGATTCTGAGCATGCGGGCGTTTTTTTCGCGACTTAATTGCATATAGACGATCGCGTTTCCCGATAGGAATTTTTCCTGTCACGAAAATTGAGATCCTGCTCTCAGTCTTTTCTTGGCAGGAATTCTCACAGAAAAAGTGCAATGGAGCATACACACACGGTCATAATTCGCAACAAAAAGCTCACATCGCACTTATCTCTTTGAGAATCGCGATCGTGTGTACGAGGCATTAGACTCCGCTCCCTGGGAAAGCCTGAGTTGGCGTTCTACAAGGGCTCACTACCACAGAAACTTGACATCAGGTTTAGACTCCCAAAGGCAGACAAGGAAAATTATGGTGTCAGCTAACAATAATGGTCACTGGGTCACTGTGGTGTTTAGTGGAAAATAGTCCACTAGCATTTGTAGTCAGTGGGCGGGAGATCAATCCACCATTGCTCAAGGAACCCTAACAACCTCAGGAAGGAGCACCGGGTGTCCAGAGACCTGCAAATTCCAAAGTATGGCATGTTTTGAAGATTTGCAAAATGTACATCAATCCAACGCGTTTCGAGGGAAAAGACTCCTTCTTCAGAGCTGCTGCTGTATTCTATTGGATGGGAACGATTCCCAAAATGAATATGTCACTTAAAAGATTTCAGAAACTAGGATGGCAGGATGCCTGCTATAGTTACAGAGGCAATCTATCGAATCATCAATGAATTGACATGCTGAGCTGACCGGACGTGGATGGACATGGGTGGATGCACATTCGCTTACATCCATAGCCTTACATGGCTATTTCACCACCTTCCCTCCTCAAAAAAAATTGGTTTCTACTGTAACCAGTGTATATATGTGGGCAAATCTTTATATCCATGGTCCTCAAGCTAAAGACCAGGAGGGGTATTCTGCCTGCCTTTAACAGACCATTGAAGCACTACTGCTACCCCTAAAATCGCTCATGGGTCACTATTCCTCCACCATCCCACCTGTTCTTATCGTCACTATTCTGTAGCTAAATAAAGATTTTGATATGGATGTGCGAGTTGCCTGTTCTCCTTACCTATCTGCATTCGGTTCAGGTGTTTGGAGGACACTGACAACATTGAAAGGGCATTATTCTTTCAACTGACCCTATTGATGGGGCATTATTCTTCCCACTGACAACACTGATGGGGCATTATTCTTCCCACTGACAACATTGATAGGGCACTATTCTTCCTTCCAACTGACCCCATTGATGGGACATAATTCTGTCCACTGACAACATTGATAGGGCACTATTCTTCCAACTGACCCCATTGATGGGACATAATTCTGTCCACTGACAACATTGATAGGGCACTATTCTTCCAACTGACACCATTGATGGGGCAATATTTTTCCCACTGACAACATTGATAGGGCATTATTCTTCCCACTGACCCCATTGATGGGGCATTATTCTTCCCACTGATAGGGCATAATTCTTCCAACTGACCCCATTGCTGGGGCCTAACTCTTCCCACTGACAACACTGATAGGGCACTATTCTTCCAAATAACACCATTGATGGGGCATTATTCTTCCCACTGACAACATTGATACTGCACTATTCTACCAACTGACCACATTGATGGGGCATTATTCTTCCCACTGACAACACTGATAAGGCACTAGTCTTCTAACTGACCCCATTGATGGGACATCATTCTTCCCATTGACAACACTGGGCATTATTCTTTCACTCTTACTGACCACTGGTGCTAGATCATTTTTCTTACTATCACTGACGACCTACCACCATTGATTACTCCCATTGACCAGTGACACTGGGGTATTTTCTTCTCTCACTGGCCACAATCTGGCCTGCTAAAGTCTGAACAGTAAATTGGCCTTGGCTTGGAAAGTTATAAAAAGCCCCCACTATCCTATCAATATCAGAAACATTACACCTTCATTTTAGAGGCGAAATTAGTAGCAATGGCAGAAGGTGCCATGTCATTTTAAAATCCAACTAAAATATTTTGTTCTTGGGTTGGTGGAAAGCAAGACTCCAAACCATATCTAGACATATAATAAACATTAAAAAGCCTGTCTATTTCTTTTTTACTGACCTTTGCACCCAACAGTCATAAACCATGAAAGGTGCCAGAACTTTTTGACATAGTAAGTAAACACATGGAAAATAATCTTCATACTAAGTCTCTAGCATTAAGAAACATTAGAAAGAGAAGGATATAAAAGATTGGCCATCACAAGGGTCCCCTAAACCACCTATTCAAATATATGTATCAAAATTCCGTCCAGACCTGCTACTCAAATGGAATCCTAGACACATTTATCAAGTTTCTTTTGTGCCTAGAACATTCCCATTACAGATTACCGCATTTATCAGCGTATAACACGCGCCGGCGTATAACACGCACCCAATTTAAGAGGGAAGTTTCGGTATTTGTTTTTTCAAATAAACCACTTTGAAGCAAAATAATGGTCAGTGCCAATCAATGCAGCCTGATTAGTGCCCATCTGCAGTCTCAATGCAGCCCGATGCCTATCTGCAGCCTGATCTGCGCCCATACAATGCAGCCTGATGTCCATTTGCAGCCTCAATGCAGCCTCTGTGCCCATCTGCGCCCATCCAATGCAGCCTGATGCCCATTTGCAGCCTTAATGCAGCCTCTGTGCCCATCTGCAGCCTGATCTGCGCCCATCCAATGCAGCCTGATGCCCATGTGCAGCCTCAATGCAGCCTCTGTGCCCATCTGCAGCCTGATCTGCGCCCATCCAATGAAGCCTGATGCCTATCTGCAGCCTCACCATCTCTCATGCAGTGCAGGAAATCAGGAGGGGGACGAGCGCCACCAGAAACACTGAGCCCTCATCATCTGTTTACAGTACTCGGCTCTCAGTCGGCAGTCACATACACAGTCCCGTCTCCGCCATCGCCATTGGACCAGCTCCTGTGATTGACAGAACACTGGTCCAATAGCGGTGGCGGAGGCGGGACGTATGTGTGATGTCAGAGCCGAGTAAACAGGACATGACGGCTTGGTGATTCTCCTCCTTCTCCTCCGAGGTACGCTATCGGCTAATAACACACACCCATGATTTTCCGCCTACCTTGTGCCTTCAAGCAATGATTCCTGCACTGACCCCGCCTCCTGAAACTCCTCCTCTATAGAAGGCAGGCTCTGTGAAATGTGTGACACAGCAGTGCCCACTCACAGGACATAGTGACTACGTGTCATAGAATTCAGGGAACTAAATGTGTGGGGGATTCACAAAGTAAGTTTACAAACTTCAAGATTGCTCAGATTAATAGAAATAGGCAAGAAATAATTGAAATACAATGTTGAAATTAGTGTATGAATTAATATTTTGACCATAGATACACTTTAACAGCTTTTCAGTGATTCCGTTGACTCAGCAATGACAACGAGGTTCATTCTACTTGCTGGACTTTTCAGTTATTTGAATTATAGAAAATAGGAACATTCAGTAGGAGTAAGACTTCAAGGTGGCCAGAGGAGCTCAGAATTATGATAGGGAGAAGACACTGATACGTTTGGCAAGAGATATAAGAACCCTGGAGAGTCTGAGCCCACTGAACCCGATCTAGAACATAAACCAGCTCCATACTCCGAGAACAGAGAAGAGATACGTTCCCCAGACTGGCACACAAGGATCATGGGGTACAACTACTTCTTATGTAGTTTACGTATCTTGCTGGCTCAGCAATATGGCTACAAAGCCGGAATTGTTTGGAGTTATTTTTATCAATGGATACTTCAGAATGCTGAAGTGCATTTAGCTCAGAAAAAGATGCATATTTTACATTCTGGCCACTTCAAGCTAAATATATCCTAGAGAACAGCTGAAGAAACAGGACACGTTACCTTGGGCTTTTCATCCAGAATCTGCTGACGGATCTCCTTGTGTTTTTCTATGAGCTTCTCTTGCCTTTTGCTCTGAGCATCTTCTAACTGGAAAAAGAACAGAAAATAGTCAGAAAAGCTTTGTCTACTTCACAGTCTAATAAAAATAAATTTTAGGTCGAAACAATTGGGCTGTCGTACACTTATGGGTTCATTTAGGGCTGCCATGAGAAATCACGGGGGCCCCCATACAGCATGCCTGACAGGGCTTCTACCCCCCCCCCATATAGCCTACCTGACAGGGCCTCTTCCCCCATATAGCCTACTTGACAGGGCCTCTTCTCCCCATACAACTTACCTGACAGGGTCTCTTTCCCAATTCAACCTACCTAACAGGGCTTTTCCCACCATACAATTTACTTGACAGGGACTCTTTCCCAATACAACCTACCTGACAGGGCCTTTCCCACCATACAACCTGCCTGACAGGGTCTCTTACCCCATACAACCTTCCTGTCAGGGCCTTTCCCACCACACAACCTACCTGACTGGGCCACTGGGCCTCTCCTCCCCCCGCCTCATACAACCTACCTGACTGGGCCTCCCCCCCATACAACCTACATGATAGGGCCTCTTCTCCACATTAGAACCTATCATGTAGTTTGTATGGAGGGGGGGGGGGAGAGGCCCAGTCAGGTAGGTTTTATAAGGGGGAATAGGTCCTGTCAGGTAGGTTGTAGGGGAAGGAATCGTGTCAGATAGGTTGCATGGGGTTAGGAGGTACTGTCAGGTAGGTTGTATGGGGTGAAGAAGTCCTGTCAGGTAGGTTGTAGGGGGAAGGAGTCCTGTCAGGTAGGTTGTATGGAGTGAAGAGGCCCTGTCAGGTAGGTTGTAATGGGGGGAAGAGGCCCTACCTGGCCCGTTTAGAGTTACAGAGGTGGTCTTTTGCTATAATTATTGCTCTCGCTCTAACGATTGCGACGATGCCTCACATGTGTGATTTGAACAGCGTTTACATTTGCGTGCGCAACTTATGTAAACGTTCTCTTCGGTGCACAAGCTTGCTGGGGCCAGGGGCGCTTTAAAATATTTGTTTTCTTTTTTTTTAAATCACTGCCTTTAAAAAAAATCTGTTCACTTTTATTGCTGTCATAAGGAATCCAAACATCCCATGTAACAGTAAAAGGCAATGACAGGTACTCTTCATGGAGGGTTCTGGGGTCTAAAAGAACCCAACCCCCTCCTCTGTACTTCAAAGTATTCAAAATACCAAAAATCGCTGTTTTGGAATACTGATTTTTTTTTATTAGTGCCATTGGCAGCCGAGTAAACCAGAAGTGACATGGTAAGGTCACTTCCATGTTTTTACATCGGAGACCCGATTGAAGCCCTTTCTGGATTCATTCGAGACTCCACACAGCCGGTGGACGTACCGGATGGTCGCTCCGATCTCCCGGTGGGACGGAAGAACCGGGCAGAGCAGCAAGAGGTGGTGGGGGGGAGGATCTCCCTTATCGCTCTTTATGATAATGGCCGAACGGCTCATTTGCCGCATCGGTTGTTATCATGAGAGAGCCGACCGCTAGTTCTAAAAACGGGTCCCGGTAGGACTTCAACCAAATGGCGTACAGGTGCGTGATTTTGGTGAAGTGGTTAAAAAGGTCGATAGCAACAGCTATCTGGACTTTAGAAGTTGTCACTACAACCCATGGCTCAGAAATGTGCCATTCGGTCAATTTAAAAGACTAATGAGAAACTGTTCCCTCGAGGTGGACTTTGACACACAAGCCCAAGTACTGAAGAATCGCAGGGCATGAGGACTGGGCCCGTGGATGTGCGCACCCTGAAGGTGGATGCCGCACCTGGAACTCGGGCCCCGCAGAGAACAACCAAAAAATGGCGGGTGCCACAGATATATCCCCCGCCAGCACGCCCAAAGAGGGAAAAAAACCCTCTGATTGGCTGCTGAGGAGAATGGTTCTGTCAGAACCCCTATAGCGCCAACTGTCGCCCAGGGGTGGCAACGCACCCCTGGACACACAGACTGACCCACGAGGCAGTTCCGAACTGGCAACAGCACAAACTAACAATTGGTGAATGGGAGCAACTGAAATCTCCCATTCCCCACTAACTTTAGCGTAACGCCCCACTAACTTTAAAGGGGGGGGCGCTACAATGGTATGTGCTTAAATCTGATCCACTTTTAAAGAAAGATCTACCAACACATGCCAACATCACTTACCGCAGAACACCAACCCTAAAAAACAGTTTGGCACCAAGCAGAATACAAGACATCGAAACAAGCTGCTCCACCAGCAAATTGTCACTCCAGACCATCACTGGGTTCTTCTAATATGGAGCTCCCAAATGCCTGGCATGCCAGTCACTTGACAAAAGAACCCCATAGTGTTATTGCCACAAGCACTGGCACTGAATGGTCCATTAACACCTTTTTGAACTGCCCATCCCAATTTATAATCTATGTAGTCAGGGGTCCGTGAAATTTGCAGTATGTTGGAAGAACAATCCAAACCTTCCGCCAAAGACTAAACAAGCACAAATCCGACATCAGGCTGGGGTTTAAGAAACACAGTGGGCCAGATTCAGGTAGGAGATACGACAGGGTATCTGCTGATACGCCGTCGTATCTCTGAGTGTGTGGCGTCGTATCTATGCGCCTGATTCTTAGAATAAGTTACGCATAGATTTGACTAAGATCCGACCGGCGTAAGTCTCTTACGCCGTGGTATCTTAGGGTGCATATTTACCCTGGCCGCTAGGTGGCGCTACCGTATATTTTCACGTTGAATATGCAAATTAGGTAGATACGCCGATTCAGAAACGTACGTTTGCCCGTCACATTTTTTTACGTCCTTTACGTTAGGCTTTTTCCAGCGTATAGTTACCCCTGCTATATGAGGCGCAAACAATGTTAAGTATGGACGTCGGGACCGCGTAAAATTTTTCACGTTTTACGTCGTTTGCGTAAGTCGTCCGTGAATGGGGCTGGGCGTAAGTTATGTTCACGTCGAAACCCATGAGTCTTTGCGGCGTAATTTGGAGCATGTGCACTGGAATACTTTCACGAACGGAGCATACGCCGTTCGGAAAAAGCGTCATTTACGTGGGGTCACAATAAATTTACATAAAACACGGCCACATCTTCCACATTTGAATTAGGCAGGCTTACGCCGGCCTATTTACGATACGCCGCCGCAACTTACCGAGCAAGTGCTTTGTAAATACTGCACTTGCCTGTCAAAGTTGCGGAGTCATAGCGTAAATAAGATACGCTACGCCCGCACACAAATACGCGCTCCCTACCTGAATCTGGCCCAGTGTGTCAAAGCATTTCTTGATACATCACAAAGTTGTGAAACAAAACTTCCAAATTTCCAAAAAATACAACAGATTTACGATACTCAGCAAATGAGAAACTCTTTGGATACACAAATTGAACACACTTATCCCAGATGGCCTAAATGAGGCCATTGTAACTTTATAATAATCACTTTGCCGTTCTTCATCTAGTAGATCCCTGAATAAACGACTACATCCCCACCTGAATTTCATGTGTATAAGCCCTGATGAAGGGGGCAGGTAGACCCCCGAAACACATTGGCTATTTCTTCTCTTTCAATCGTTTTTATTGAGTTTAACAGGTATACAAGTACAATATGAACATTGTACGTCGTGCAACGACGTCATGAAATGACAACACATAGTGAGGGAAACAGAACGATACTAACGAACTAAAGATAGTCACTACAGCTTGAACATATAAGCACCGTGCTCTCCACTCCTTCCTGGCCACCCCAATTGGGCACATTGGCTATTTCTTGATCTGTACCCCCTGAACTTTAATGGAATAAAATTGTATCTGGACCCCTTAGCAGTGGTGTGGCGCTTAAATTTCAACCCTTCTTACTTTGTAGCTGAAGGGCAAGTAGTTGGGGGATGGGGGGAAGAATGCGACTCAGTTGCGTTTTTTACCAACCCCCAATCATGTAAATTAGGCCTTATTGCCATCAAATGCGTGGAATTGAATTTCTGCATCCATGTGTGACTACTCCTCCTTGTGGTCATGTTAAAGGGAAAAACTGATACACGCTGTTCACGTTTGAAGCACCTCTGCGATTTCCCGGGGTGAAGTTCCGCTGGAGCAGTCTGTAGCCCCTGGAATTTAATTTCATTTTTTTTTCTTACCAGTTTAAGCGCACGGAGCGGAGGAGCTGAATAATGACACTGTCATTATAATCTAGTTGCTTCAGTTGGCTGAACAAAAATATTCCGCCAGAAAATCAATGTATTTGATTAATAAAAACAGAATTTTCACCAGGATCAATATTTTAGAACATGGCCTGTGCTAGCTGCCAAGTCTGATCGTGTGGCACCACCCTGTCCAGCACGTTAACCCCATAAGTTGCCTTTCCCTTTAGATTGTAAGCTCTTGTGAGCAGGGCCCTGATCACCCTCTTGTACTGAGCTTTATTGTAACTTTAGTGGGCTAGATTCAGCAAAGAATTACGCCGGCGTATCCATAGATACGCCGCGTAAATTCAAAGCTGCACCGGCGTATCTACTTTCTGTATTCAGAAAGCTAGATACGCCGACATTAGCCTAAGATACGACTAGCATAAGTTTCTTACGCCGTTGTATCTTAGGGTGCATTCTCACGCTGGCCGCTAGGTGGCGCTCCCGTCGTTTTCAGTGGAGAGTATGCAAATTACCTAGATACGCCGGTTCACAAACGTACGTGCGCCCGGCGTTCGTTTTTTACGCCGTTTGCGTAAGGCTTTTTCGGCGTAACGTTGTGCCTGCTTCTATGAGGCGCACTCAATGTATGTATGGACGTCGTTCCCGCTTCGATTTTTGAATTTATTACGTCGTTTGCGTAAGTCGTTCGCAAATAGGGCTGTACGTAATTTACGTTCAAGTCGAAACCAATGACGTCCTTGCGACATCATTTGGAGCAATGCACACTGGGATATGTACACGGATGGCGCATGCGCCGTTCGTACAAAACGTCAATCACGTCAGGTCAACACACATTAACATAAAACACGCCCCCCCCTTACACATTTGAATTACGCGCGCTTACGCCGGCCCCATTTACGCTACGCCGCCGCAACTTACGGAGCAAGTGCTTTGTGAATACTGCACTTGCTCCTGTAAGTTGCGGCGGCGTAGCGTAAATACGTTACGCTGCGCCGCCGTTAGATTGCGCGCCCCTACCTGAATCTAGCCCACTGTCTTCCTTTAAAGTGCCAAAGCAATATAAATACTGTATAATAATAACAACCTACCGTATACCTCTGCAGCGGCAGTGATTGGCTAAACACATGACGGATTCATAACAGCATATTTTTGCTAAGGGTCCTTGCGCATGGCCGCTAATTCAGTGCAAAGCATTTTTATCTACAGATCTGAATGCAGATGAATTGTTCTCATGGAGACATGTACATTGGTGCATAAACATGCTCGGAGTTCACCAAAAATCTAAAAATCTACATCCGAGGACAGGCGTGTTATGCACGTCTGTATGTAAAGCTGTAGGTGCAAAAAAATAATTTTAGGACTGAAAAAAGAGCAGGAGGATATACAATGAGAACTGTATGTATTTGAATGGATATAGGTCTTTACCCGTTAAAATGCATTTTACTGATCATGTACACCCGGAGTCTCCAAACTTTTCAGTTTTCAGGGACGTAGGTAACATTTTACTAATGTTAATGGGCTGAAAAAAGAATCAGTTTTAAATGAATAAATCCGCCCTTAAATTACGGCCTCCAAATCTTACATCAGAGTCCCCCTGAGTGTTCCCCCTACATTGGGGTACCCATCAGAGCTGCCCCTTATATCAAGGTCCCCATTAGTCCCCCTTACACCAGGGCTGCCATTAGAGTCTCCCCTTACACGAGGGCCCCGAACAGACTCTTATATCATGGTCCCCCCTTTAATTCAGGGCCCCCATCAGAGCCTCTCCTTACATCAGGGTCGCCTTTAGAGTCTCCCCTTACATCAGGGTCCCCATCAGAGTCTCCGTTACCTCAGAGACCCTCCTTACATCAGAGTCTCAATGACAGACCCCTTACTTTAGGGTCCCCATTAGAGTCTCCCCTTTGGTTAGGGTCCCCATTAGAGTCTCCCCTTACCTCAGGTCCCCATAAGAGTTATCTACACATCAGGGTCTCCATCAGAATTCACCTTTCATCTGAGTCACCATCAGGGTTCCCCTCACATCAGGGTCTCCAGCAGAGTTCACCTTTTATCGGGGGGCCCCATCACAACTGGCCCTTATATCAGAGTCCCCCTGACATCAGGGTTGCCATTAGATTATCTCCTTACAACCGGGTCCCCATTAGAGTCTCCCCTTACATCAGGGTCCCCAACAGATTCACTC
This sequence comes from Rana temporaria, assembly GCF_905171775.1. Lineage (NCBI taxonomy): Eukaryota > Metazoa > Chordata > Amphibia > Anura > Ranidae > Rana > Rana temporaria. Next base: position 465,717,924 of record NC_053492.1, on the reverse strand, counting down.
TTACATCATGGTCCCCATCAGAGCCTCCCCTTACATCAGGGTCCCAAGCAGATTCAGTCTTACATCCAGGTTCTCTCTTACATCAGGGTCCCCATTAGAGTCTCCCCTTATCTCAGGGTCCCCATCAGAGTTTCCCTTACATCAGAATCCCCATCACAGCCCCCCTGACATCAGGGTCCCCATTACAGCCCCCCTGACATAAGGGTCCCCATTACAGCCCCCTTACATCAGGGTCCCCATTAGGGTCTCCCCTTACATCAGGATCCCCATCAGAGTCCCCCTTACATCAGAGACCATCCCTACATTGGGGTCCCCATGATAGCCCATTTACATCAGGGTCCCCATTAGACTCTCTCCTTACCTCAGGGTCCCCATCAGATTCCTCCTTTATCAAGGTCCCCAGTGGAGTCTCCCCTTACCTCAGGGTCCCCATCAGAGTTCTCTTACATCAGAGTTCACTTACATCAGGGTCCCTATCAGAGTTCTCCTTACATCAGGGTACCCATCAAAGTTCCCCTTACATCAGAGACCCTCCTTACTTTGGGCTCCCCATCACAGCCCCCTTTACATCAGGGTCACCATTAGAGTCTCCCCTTACCTTAGGGTCCCCATCAGATTCCTCCTTACATCAGGGTCCCCAGTGGAGTCACCCTCGCTGGGGCAAACACATCATTGGCTTATAAGACCTAAACGGGAGAAGTAGAGTCCATAGGAAGCCTCTGCTGACCTGAATTCTCAATCATTGCACATTGAAGATACACCATTGACCCCAACTGAGGACCAGACAAAACTGGGTAGAGGGCAAGATGATGTTTGGAGACATCTGATTTATGCAGAAACTTCTGTGCTAAAAAGAACATGCCTATATTATCAGTTTAGTTTTTTTAAGGTGGTATGCATGTAGCCTAATGCCGCGTACACACGATCGGAAATTCCAACAAAGAAAAGTCCAATGTGAGTTTTTGGCCGGAAATTCCGACCATGTGTAGGCTCCATCGGACTTTTGCTGTCGGAATCCGCCAACAAAAGATTGTGAGCAGATTCTCTATTTTTCTGACGGAAAAAATTCAGACGCGCAAAATTCCTACGCATGCTTGGAAACAATTAGACGCATGCTCGGAAGCACTGAACTTAATTCTTGGCTCGTCATTAACTATTTTTTTATTGAATATTTTTTTTTTTTTTAGAAAGCACAAAGATATATGAACCGTATACAGAACAAATAGGCCCGGATTCACAAAGCACTTACGCCGACGTATCTCGAGATACGCCGCGTAAGTCTAACTATGCACCGTCGTATCTATGCGCCGTGCCCACAATCTGAGATACGTCTAAAAATAGGCTTCCTACGACCGACGTAACTTGCCTACGCCGTCGTATCGTGGGCGCATATTTACGCTGGGCGCATTTGCCGCTCCTATTTCTATGCACATATGCAAATGAGGGAGATACGCCAATTCACGAACGTACTTGCGCCCGGCGCATAATATACGCGGTTTGCGTAGGTCGTACGTCCGTCGTAAAGTTATTCCCCATATATGAGGCGCAACCCATGCTAAGGTATGGACCAGGGAACACAAGCTGTCGCATTTCACGTCGTTTACGTAGTACGTGAATACGGCTCACGTCGTAGGCAGTGATCCGTCGTATCTTAGGGAGTAGTTCCGACGTGATTCAAGCATGTGCACTGGGATACGTCCACGGGACGGCGCATGCGCATGCGCCGTTCGTTTTAAGTACTAGTATGGCACTCGGCCCATCATTTGCATGGGGTCACGCCTCATTAGGATGGCTCACGCCCACTTCCACCTACGCTGGCTTACGCCGAGGAAACCCAGCGTAGATTTGACAGCGAGTGGGAGCAAGTGCTTTGTGAATACTGTGCTTGCCTCTCTGCGCTGCGTCGGCGTAGCGTATATTCGATACGCTACGCCGGCATAAATATGCGCCGATGTATGTGAATCCGGGCCATACTCTTTTTTTTTTTTATGGATCTGAATGCACCAAATTATTTTCCAAGAGTCAATACACACAGTGCATAAAGATCAGTAAAACTGTGATTTGTTCATTTCTGTAAACCAAAAAATAGAATTTGCTTCCATGGTGAGTAATTTATGCATGAATGCATCTATACCTGTGTACATGCATTTATGCCTTCATGCGTAACTTTAATCCATGGCTGAAAAAATGAATGGAAGAAGAATTTTGTGTATGTTTATACATCTATATGTATGTATACATCAGCACTTTACTTTAGACGTTTTTTTTTTGTTCCGTTTCGTATCGTTCCGTAGGTTCGTTCCCGTTCGTTTTTCGTAAGACGCCCGTTTTCCTGTTTCGTTCCCGTTCGTTTTTCGTACGACGCGATTTTTTCGTATTCCGATCGTTTCGTATTTTGGTTACCGTTTTATTTTCATACATGCGGGATGGTTCGTTATTCTGTTTAATTCATGTTCGTTACTTGTTAGACAATAATTTTCGTCATTTTGTACTTTCGTAAATATATCGCGGGATTCGCGGCACTTTCAACACGCGGCTCATCCATATTAACGATTGTTAAGCCCCATACACTTGGTCAGACTTTTTTAACAACAAACATAAAAACGATAGTTTTACCGAACGTTCGTTCGTTTTTAAACTCCATCAGAAAACCATTTTTGGGTTCCAGGTTCAAAAGTCTGGCCAACTGATCTCCCTTCAGACGAAAATCCACAGAAAAGTTTATTTGGCTTTACTGTACTACTGTACTCAGCACAAAAGAGAAGCTGCTTCACTAACTAACTACACTCACTGCCCATTCAAAAAAACGAAAATGACATCTTATAACAAAAGATTTGCATTCTGTATTTTGAAACCAAATTACGAACAGAAAAAAGGAATTCAGAATACAGAATACAAATCTTTTGTTATAAGATGTCATATGAACATACAAACAGAAAAAGGATTCAAACAAAATACAGAATGAAAATCTTTTGTTATAGATGTCATATGAACATACAAACATAAAAAGGAATCAAACAAAATACAGAATGAAAATCTTTTGTTAGATGTCATATGAACATACGACTGAAAATCAAAATACGAACAGAACAAGGATTCAAACAAAATAAAGAATGCAAGTCTTTTGTTATAGATGTCATATTCGTTCTTTTGCCGTTTTCGTTTTGTCGTATTTTCGTCGGATCGTTCGTTCGTATTTGCGGTTGTTCGTTATGCGGCTCATTCGTAATCCCGTCGTTTTCGTATTTTGGTGCTTTAATTTTTTCTTATGTACACATTATTATGCGGGTACGAAAATGAACATTTTCGTACGAAAATAACATTCGTACGAACGGGAATGCACATATCTACTTTACTTGTGTATTTTACGCAGGATCTTTTTGCCCTGACATAAGGCTCGTTCACACATGTGACTAAGAGTGCCGTGCCTTTAAAAAGCGACCTGCTGCAATATGTCACCTCCTCTCTGCCTGTTTTTACCCTCAGAATACGACCCACCATACCACAACCACATGTACTGAATGTGGCTACAGGCCAGTTGCTGTGTGGCGCCATTTGCTTTAAGAGGTCGCGTCCAGTGGCAGGACCGTCTGCAGAATGTGACCTGGCATTTAATTTTTTGGGATTCATGGCCACGGCATGTGTCCATGCTAGAGATTCCGGCACCTTCTGTATTTCATGGTGCGTTATTTGAAATGCATTACTATCAAACTTTAAAATGTTTGTTCCATGGCATTATTACGAATCCTATATAGTTTATATTTGAATTCAACTGCAGCCAGTTTCCTTAAAGCAAGCTGTTCTGGTTGGACGTACAATGATGTTCCGGGGTGGTATTCCCAGTAATTAAAGTAATGAAAAATATAAATTGGCTTCAAGTGCATGTTTTTTTTCATTTATCAAGCAGTGTAATTAAAAAATGCTAATTCACCACAACTGATTTAGTTCAGTGTGCGGAGCCTTAATGCTATCAGAAATGCAACTTTCTGAAATAATTATTCAGTTAATCTCTCCAATGAAGCGCTTGCCAACTGATATTCTGCTAGGTTACCCTGGGCCATGATGAATTGTCTGACAATAAAGTGGTTTGCCCAGAGCATTTTACTCTTTCATACAGCCAATATGGATGCTTTCCTTTAAAGCACGGTGCCGCCATCCACTATTTAAATCCTATATGACACTGACAAGCGGGATGCATACCCAGGATAGTGTGGGCAAGGGGGGTCCAACCCAGAGCGGTATCTTCAACACTCAGCATTTTCTTACTTTTCTTTATATTTACACACATATATATATATATATATATATATATATATATATATATATATATATATATATATACGGTCTTGGTAGCTAGTCTCTGTAAATGTTTATATATATATATATATATATACCGTATATATAATGTGTAAATATAAAGAAAAGTAAGAAAATGCCGAGCCTTGAAGATACCGCTTTAGGTTGGACCACCCTTGCCCACACTATCCTGGGTACGCATCCCGCTTGTGTATAGGGTCTTGGTAGCTAGTTTATATATATATATATATATATATATATATATATATATATATATATAAACACATATACAGAGACTAGCTACCCAGACCGTCTCCCAAAATGACATGCAATGATACATATCAGATAAGGTATTCTTTGCTAGTTTGCCAACCACTTGGCTATGGCATGGGGAGGATTTTTACACCTTTAAAACACTCAAATACAGAGCACACGAGAGATAGGCCATATTTAAAATGATGTGGCGTTGTATGCCAAGATGACGCACACTGCCTTGCATTATAGATGTATTTAACATAGGCTAACATCGAATATACAGAATGCAAGACTCAACAAACAATACACTCAACAGAGAAGGCCTCCAATTCAACAGACAAGACTTTCAACTCAACAGACAAGATACCCAACTCAACAGACAAGATACCCAACTCAACAGACAAGATACCCAACTCAACAGACAAGATACCCAACTCAACAGACAAGATACCCAACTGTACTGTCTACCCTCAAGTTGTAATGCCGCGTACACACGATCGGTCCATCCGATGAGAACGGTCAGATGGACCGTTTTCATCGGTTAACCGATGAAGCTGACTGATGGTCAGTCGTGCCTACACACCATCGGTTAAAAAAAACGATCGTGTCAGAACGCGGACACGTAAACCACAACGACATGCTGAAAAAAAAGTTCAATGCTTCCAAGCATGCGTCGACTTGATTCTGAGCATGCATGGATTTTTAACCGATGGTTGTGCCTACTAACGATCGTTTTTTTTCTATCGGTTAGGTATCCATCGGTTAAATTTAAAAACAAGATTGCTTTTTTTTAACCTATGAATAAATAACCGATGGGGCCCACACACGATCGGTTTGGTCCGATGAAAACGGTCCATCAGACCGTTCTCATCGGTTTGACCGATCGTGTGTAGGCAGCATAAAGCGCTGCGTAAACTGTCGGCGCTATATAAACCCTGTATAATAATAATAATGGCCCAGATTCAGAGAGCAATTGCGCCTGCGTAACCATAGTTACGCAGTGCAATTGCTGACTTGCTCCGGCGTTACGAATGCTCCTGATTCAGGAACATCGTAAAGCCGACTGCAGGCTAAAATCTGTGTGGTATAAGGCTCTTATGCCACGCAGATTTTAGGCTGCATTCTTGCGATGAACGCTAGGGGGCGCTCCCATTGTGCTCAGTGTATAGTATGCAAATTGCATACTAACACCGATTCACAATGTTGAGCGGGCCCTGCGTACGCAAGTTACGGAGTTTCCGTACGGCGTCTTTAGCGTAAGGCTGCCCCTTCTAATAGTAGGGGCAGCCAATGCTAAAGTATACCCGCCGTTCCCGCGTCGTGAAATTTGAATTTCACGTCGTTTGCGTAAGTGATTTGTGAATGGCGCTGGACGCCATTCACGTTCACTTGGAAGCAAATGACGTCCTTGCGACGTCATTTGCCGCAATGCACGTCGGGAAAGTTTCCCGAAGGAGCATGCGCTCTACGCTCGGCGCGGGAGCGCGCCTAATTTAAATGATTCCCGCCCCCTACGGGATCATTTACATTAGGCGCCCTTACGCAGGGCAATTTTAAAGAGCGCACACGCAATTTACGGAGCTACTGCTCTGTGAATCGCGCGCAGCGCAGATAATTTGCGGGGGCGCAGGGCAAAAACGCTGCCCTGTGCCTCCGTAAAAAAGGGGCAAATTCTACCTGAATCTGGGCCAATATTTACAATGCACAAGTGCAATGTAAAGTAAGAGGTCCCTTTAACTCACATACTGTATAATATTGAATAAAATCTTTGTCCTCTTTCTCTCTCTCACACAGGTTATATAATATGATAGATGATCATGTGACCAGCAAAAAAAAAAGAAATAACAAGGTCACAGAGTAAGCTTGGAAATAACTGCAGCAAAATTAGACCCTTAAGCCTAGACTATGGTACAAGCATTGCGATATAGCATCCTATTCTCTTTAAAACGAATTATTACACTGGAGAAACCTAAATGAACATACATGGAAATGCCAGGGTGTGCCTATAGATAGATATATATATATATATCCTGAATGGGCCTCTTTGTGTAGTGTTTGACTTGTTAAAGCAGATTGAGTCGTTCTCTGTCTCCAGGCACAATTACAGAAAAGCTTCTAGTCTGTGAACATATTTTTAGTTGCATAAGATGCACAGACAATTTAGGGCACACAGAGAGAGTGTGTGGGGGGGAATGCACGGCATTCTATTACAAGACTAAGAACAAGCTGGAAAATGCCACCCACAAAACTCATTACTATTGTTTAACAGCTTGTCTACCGGAGAAACTTTTCACACACATTTGTTAGCTAGAAATGTCTTTAAACCCCCCCTAAGGATTTCTCTATTTTCTGAAAGCAGAAATCCTGGAGAATAAAATGGTGCCAGTTGCAGTTTTTTAATGTTGCACTGTATTTGCACAACTATCGTATTTTCCGGCGTATAAGACGACTTTTTAACCCCTTAAAATCTTCTTAAAAGTCGGGGGTCATCTTATATGCCGGTAACCGAACATCCCTTACCTTATCCTAAGGCCTCGTACACACGGACGGACTGTCCGATGAAAACGGTCCGCCGGACCGTTTTCATCGGACATGTCCGCTCAGAGATTTCTGTCTGATGGTTGTACACAACTCTTCGACGCATGCGAGGGCTTTCGGCCGAGCGGACATGTCCGGTGAGTCTGTACAGACGACCGAACATGTCCGACGGACAGGCTTCCAGCGGAGCATGCCAAGAAACATTTGTCCGCTGGAAACCTATCCGATCCGACGGAAAATTGTCTGGTCGGACGTACAGACGACCGAACATGTCCGCTGAAACTGGTCTGCGGACCAGTTTCAGCAAACATGTTCGGTCGTGTGTACGGGGCCTAATGCCGCATACAGACGGTCGTTTTTTGTGATGAAAAAAAAACGAAGTTTTAAATCATGAAATAAAACGACGTTTTTGAAACATCATTTTCAAAAACGATGTTGCCTACAAACCATCGTTTTTTCACAGTGCTCTAGCAAAGCGAGGTTACGTTTCACCACGTTTTTCCATTGAAGCTCACTTCATAACTAGCTTCTGGGCATGCGCGGGTTTAAAAACGTCGTTTTAAACGTCGTTTTTTGCTACACACGGTCAATTTCTGTGAAACAAAAACGACGTTTTGAAAAACGACACAAAAAATTTCGAGCATGTTCGAATTTTTTTTTGGTCGTTTTTTAGAAGACATAAAACGACGTTTTGCCCACACACGATCATTTTAAATGACGTTTTTTAAAACGTCGTTTTTTTTCATCACAAAAAACGACCGTCTGTATGCGGCATAAGACATGCAAAATCGCGGCCGTCCATTTTTCAAAGCCGCGCCTCCTACTTCTTCTGTTCCGTCATAGGCGGAACACTCAGCTTCCCAGGAGACACGGGGCCAGATTCTGGTACATCTGGCGTATCTAAGCGGCGGCGTAACGTATGTCATTTACGTTACGCCGCCGCAAGTTTTTTCATGCAAGTGCTTTTTTCACAAAGCAGTTGCGTGTAAAGTTGCGGCGGCGTAGCGTAAATCACCTGGCGCAAGCCCGCCTAATTCAAATTAGCCGGGTAGGGGGCGTGGAGCATTTAAATTAAGCGCGTTCCCACGCCGAACGTACTGCGCATGCGCCGTCCGAAAAATATCCCAGGGTGCATTGCTCCAAATGACGTCGCAAGGACGTCATTGGTTTTGACGTGAACGTAAATGGCGACCAGCCCCATTCACGGACGACTTAGGCAAACAACGTACATTTTCAAATTTTGACGCAGGAACGACGGCCATACTTAACATTGGTTGCCCCTCATATAGCAGGGGCAACTTTACGCCGCGCAAACCTAATGTAAACGTCGTAACTTCACTGCGTCGACCGCACGTACGTTCGGGAATTCGCGTATATAGCTAATTTGCATGCTCGACGGGGAAAACGACGGAGGCGACACCTAGCGGCGAAAAAAAAAATGCATTTAAGATCCGACGGCGTAAGAGCCTTACGCCTGTCGGATCTAATGGATATCTATGCGTAACTGATTCTAAAAATCAGTCGCATAGATACGACGGCCCAGATTAGGATTTACGACGGCGTACATGGCGTTGCGCTGTCGTAAGCCCTTTGAGAATCTGGGCCATTATTGTTTAACAGCTTGTCTACCGGAGAAACTTTTCACACACATTTGTTAGCTAGAAATGTCTTTAAATCCCCCCCTAAGGATTTCTATATTTTCTGAAAGCAGAAATCCTGGAGAATAAAATGGTGGCAGTTGCAGTTTTTAGTGTTGCACTGTATTTGCACAACTATTTATCAAGCACATATTCTCAGGAAAAAATACATTAAAGGAGAAGTACAGCCAAAGCTTGTTTGACTGTAATTCTCCTGTGGATCACAGCGGTGCAGTTCGTTCTGTACATTATCCACTCATGAGCCCTGTCCCCTATACATTTCCCACTCCTGACCCCTGCACACTGTACATTTCCCACCCTTGACCCCTGCACACTGTACATTTCCCACTCCTGACCACTGTACATTTCCCACTTCTGAGCCCTGCACTCTATGCGCTACCCACTCCTGAGCCCTGCACTCTGTACATTTCCCACTCCTGACCCCTGCACACTGTACATTTCCCACTCCTGAGCCCTGTCCCCTATACATTTCCCATTCCTGGGCCCTGTCCTCTATACATTTCCCAATCCTGAGCCCTGTCCTCTATACATTTCCCACTCCTGAGCCCTGCACTCTGTACATTTCCCACCCCTGACCCCTGCACACTGTACATTTCCCACTTTTGAGCCCTGCACTCTATGCGCTACCCACTCCTAAACCCTGCACTCTGTACATTTCCCACCCCTGACCCCTGCACACTGTACATTTCCCACTCCTGAGCCCTGCACACTGAGCATTTCCCACTCCTGAGCCCTGCACTCTGTACATTTCCCACTCCTGACCCCTGCACACTGTACATTTCCCACTCCTGAGCCCTGCACTCTGTACATTTCCCACCCCTGACCCCTGCACACTGTACATTTCCCACTCCTGAGCCCTGCACTCTGTACATTTCCCACCCCTGACCCCTGCACACTGTACATTTCCCACTTTTGAGCCCTGCACTCTATGCGCTACCCACTCCTGAGCCCTGCACTCTGTACATTTCCCACTCCTGACCCCTGCACACTGTACATTTCCCACTCCTGAGCCCTGTCCCCTATACATTTCCCACTCCTGGGCCCTGTCCTCTATACATTTCCCAATCCTGAGCCCTGTCCTCTATACATTTCCCACTCCTGAGCCCTGCACTCTGTACATTTCCCACCCCTGACCCCTACACACTGTACATTTCCCACTTTTGAGCCCTGCACTCTATGCGCTACCCACTCCTGAGCCCTGCACTCTATGCGCTACCCACTCCTAAACCCTGCACTCTGTACATTTCCCACCCCTGACCCCTGCACACTGTACATTTCCCACTCCTGAGCCCTGCACACTGAGCATTTCCCACTCCTGAGCCCTGCACTCTGTACATTTCCCACTCCTGACCCCTGCACACTGTACATTTCCCACTCCCTGCACTCTGTACATTTCCCACTCCCTGCACTCTGTACATTTCCCACTCCTGAGCCCTGCACTCAGTACATTATCCACCCCTAAGCCCTGCACTCTGTACATTACCCAGTCCTGACCCCTGCACTCTGTACATTACATACTCCTGACGCCTACATTTTGTACATTGTATACACCCTATACTTGCACCCTGTATGTTAAATACACAGACATACTGTATGTTACATATCCTGCAGGCTAAGGGAAGGAGTGGTCAGGCTCAGTCCCTATCATGTGGGGGTCCTGGTCAGGTAGGCTGTACAGGGCTTCATGATTTCTAATAGCGACCCTTCCCACAGACAGCCCCTACCAGAACTGGGCCCCTCCTGCTGACCCAATTGGGCCCAGGCCTGGTGGAGGTGGACTGCCTGTACCTCTCCTATCAGTGGGCCTACCCTCTCCCCTTCCTTCCTTGATGTGGCACCGGTTGACTGACCAGCCAATGACCTGGCTAGAGTGATGTCACATGGAAGAAGGCAGAGCGTCCTTAGTTGTGTGTAAGCGCCAACCAAATGATGAGGGTTAGAAGGGAAGGCAAGTATAGGAGTGATCAGGTCAATTTTGAAGTGTCCCGCATGGGCCAAGACTGGAGCAGCTGTGCATGGCAACCAATCAGCTTCTAGCTTTCATTCTCAAAGATTAACCGTCCAACCTAAAGTTGGATGTTGGATGCCGATTGCTTACGCTGCACGGCTGCTCAAGACTGAAAAATAAAAAAATCTAGATTCAGGTAGGGGCGCGTATCTTCAAGGCGGCGTAGCGTATCGTATTTACGCTACGCCGCCTTTGGTCAGAGAGGCAAGTACTGTATTCACAAAGCACTTGCCTCCTAACTTTCGGTCGGCGTAGCGTAAATGGGGCCGGCGTAAGCGCGCCTAATTCAAATGAGGATGGGGGGGCGTGTTTTATGATAACGTTTGGTGACCCGACGTGATTGACGTTTTTTACGAACGGCGCATGCGTCGTCCGTGTACATATCCCAGTGTGCATTGCTCCAAAGTACGCCGCAAGAAAGTATTGGTTTTCGACGTGAACGTAAATTACGTCCAGCCCCATTCACGGGCGACTTACGCAAACAACGTTAAAATTTTAAAATTTCGACGCAGGAACGACGGCCATACTTAACAATGGCTACACCACCTAGGGGGCAGCTTTATCTTTACGCGGCGTACCTCTTACGGAAACGGCGTATCTTTACTGCGACCGGCGCACGTACGTTTGTGAATCGGCATATCTAGGCATTTACATATTCTACGCCAAACTCAACGGAAGCGGCACCTAGCGGCCGACTGAAAAATTGCACCCTAAGATACGACGGCGCAGGCTGTCGTATCTTAGCTAGGTTTAAGTGTATCTCAGTTTGAGCATACACTTAAACTTACGACGGTGCAGATTCCGAGTTACGTCGGCGTATCTACTGATACGCCGGCGTAACTCTCTCTGAATCTGGCTAAAACGTTTTTTCTATTTGCCTTCATTACCAAAGTGAAACCTTACACCCGCGTCTCCCGAGACCCAACCATAGATCTGACATCCATGGTTTACGCTTCTACAGACATACTTCCTGTTTGTTGCTGTAGATTGGATTTTTACTCTACAAATTACTCGTTTTTTTTTTCTGTGAGCACAATATTTCCACTACCTAATGTATTACAGTCATTATTCCGCTGACTGTACCAGTCTGCCCAGCATGGGCCAGTAACCACATCTTCACCATTAAGACGTGGATATTCCATACGCACACAATGAAATCAAAGACGCACCCTTTTAATGTACTGCACCACTTCCTGGATATACGATCGGATCATCTCCGTCTTCTCCCTGTGGAGCAAATAGAAAGGTCACAACTAAATGTCCATGTATTATGAAATTAAAGTATTGCAACAAAGAAGAACATAAACAGTACCAAAATCCCCAACGACACCAGCGGATAACGGGAAACTACAATGGCTTTGGATTTCTTTTATATGAATAGGTTTTTAGGCTTCTCATTTTTATTTTGACGTTTTATAGCTTCTTTCAGAAAGGCCCAAATTCACAGAGAGCGGGCGCACATTACGCCGCCATAGCGCAAACAAGATACGCTACGCCAACGCAGAGATGCAAGCATGGGGCCAGATCCCGCCGCCATTCGCCGCATCCCCGCTGCCGCCGACTGTGTAATACGCCGGGAACATTACAGCTTTGAATAGCTGTAATGATTCGCACCGCGCATAGACACTCCCCCTCGCTCGGGTGAACTGTCCAATCTCGAGCGAGGGGGAGTGTCTATACGCAGCGCGGCGCCAATCATTACAGCAATTCAAAGTTGTAATGTTCCCGACGTATTACACAGTCGGCGGCAGCGGGGATGCAGATAAGCGGGACATGGCTGCATGGGGGGAGACGCTGGATGGGGGGAGACAATGGCTGTATGGGGGGAGACAATGGCTGTATGGGGGGAGACAATAGCTGGATGGGGGGAGACAATGGCTGCATGGGGGGAGACGCTGGATGGGGGGAGACAATGGCTGGATGGGGGGAGACAATGGCTGCATGGGGGGAGACGCTGGATGGGGGGAGACAATGGCTGCATGGGGGGAGACAATGGCTGCATGGGGGGAGACAATGGCTGCATGGGGGGAGACAATGGCTGCATGGGGGGAGACAATGGCTGCATGGGGGGAGACAATGGCTGCATGGGGGGTGACAATGGCTGCATGGGGGGTGACAATGGCTGCATGGGGGGTGACAATGGCTGCATGGGGGGTGACAATGGCTGGATGGGGGGTGACAATGGCTGCATGGGGGGTGACAATGGCTGCATGGGGGGTGACAATGGCTGGATGGGGGGTGACAATGGCTGCATGGGGGGTGACAATGGCTGGATGGGGGGAGACAATGGCTGGGGGAATACATTGCTGGATGGGGGGAGACAATGGCTGGATGGGGGGATACATGGCTGCATGGGGGTGACAATGGCTGCATGGGGGGTGACAATGGCTGCATGGGGGGTGACAATGGCTGGATGGGGGGTGACAATGGCTGCATGGGGGGTGACAATGGCTGCATGGGGGGTGACAATGGCTGCATGGGGGGTGACAATGGCTGCATGGGGGGTGACAATGGCTGCATGGGGGGTGACAATGGCTGGATGGGGGGTGACAATGGCTGCATGGGGGGTGACAATGGCTGGATGGGGGGAGACAATGGCTGGGGGAATACATTGCTGGATGGGGGGTGACAATGGCTGGATGGGGGGATACATGGCTGCATGGGGGTGACAATGGCTGCATGGGGGGTGACAATGGCTGGATGGGGGGTGACAATGGCTGGATGGGGGGAGACAATGGCTGGATGGGGGGGATACATGGCTGCATGGGGGGAGACAATGGCTGGATAGGGGGATACATGGCTGGATTTGTGGGGGGACATGGCTGCATTTGGGGACACATTTAAAAAAAAGTATCGGTATTCGGTATCGGCGAGTACTTGAAAAAAAGTATCGGTACTCGTACTCAGTCCTAAAAAAGTGGTATCGGGACAACCCTAATGTAAACCTTCCCTGTTCTTCATTGTGGCAGTGTCAGTGATCGTCTGTTCCCTGATTTGGGGACCACGATCAGTGACGTCATGCCTACAGCCACGCCACCTTACAGTAAGAATCACTCCCTTAGGGCACACATAACCCCATAGCGCCCCCTAGTGGTTAACCCCTTCACTGCCATTGTCATTTTAACAGTAATCAGTGCATTTTTATAGCATATTTTGCTGTGAAAATGACAATGGTCCCAAAAATGTGTCAAAAGTGTCCGATGTGTCTGCCATATTGTCGCAGGCATGAAAAAACACGCTGATCGCCGCCATTACTAGTAAAAAAAAATATTAATAAAAATGCCATAAAAACTATCCCCTATTTTGTAAACACTATACATTTTGCGCAAACCAATCGATAAACGCTTATTGCAATATTTTTTACCAAAAATAGGTAGAAGAATACGTATCGGCCTAAACTGAGGAAAAAAAAGTTTTTTTTATATCTTTTTTTTGGGATATTTATTATAGCAAAAAGTAAAAAATATTGAACTTTTTTCAAAATTGTCGCTCTATTTTTGTTTATAGCGCAAAAAATGAAAACCGCAGAGGTGATCAAATACCACCAAAAGAAAGCTCTATTTGTGGGGAAAAAAGGACGCCAATTTTGTTTGGGAGCCACGTCGCACGACCGCGCAATTGTCAGTTAAAGCGACGCAGTGCCAAATCGCAAAAAGGGGCCTGTTCCTTAACCTGCATATTGGTCTTAAGTAGTTAATGGCATCCCAGTCTGTAGGGCTCAGTATTGAGTCGGCCCACCCTTTGCTGCTGTAATGCCGCGTACACACGGTTGGAATTTCTGACAAAAAAAGGTCGATGTGAGCTTTTGGTCAGAAATTTCGACCGTGTGTAGGCCCCATCTGTTGGAATTTCCGACAGCAAAAATTTGAGAGCTGGTTCTCAAATTTTCCAAAATTTTCCGAAAAGTTCTTGTCGGAAATTCTGATTGTCTGTATGCAATTCCGAAGGGGTTAAGCACTAGGTGGCGCTGAAGGTGTTAACTGTGTCCTAGGGAGTGATTCTAACTGTGTGGGGGCTGGGCTTACTGTGACACGACACTGATCACTGCTCCCGGTGGCAGGGAGTAGACGATCAGTGTCATATCAGAAGGCAGAACAGGGAGATGCCTTGTTTACATAGGTAATTAGGTATCGCCCCGTTCTGCAGCTCCGTGACACGATTGCGGGACATCGAGTCCACTGTCCGCTGTTCCCAGTGCTTGCGTTCATGGTGCTTGCGGCAGGGGGCGCGCGCGCCCGCACAGCGCGAAGTTCAAAGTGACGTATATATACGTTACTTTGCGCAGCCGTGCCATTCTGCCAACGTATAAATGCGTGAGGCGTTCGGCAAGCGGTTAAGAGTTTACTTGGCTTTGTGTTTGGGATCATTGTCATGCCGAAATCTCCTCCTTCATCATCCAGGTAGATGGCAGCAGAGTTTTATCAAGAATGTGGGGTTAACTGTGTCCTAGGGAGTGATTCTCATTGTTAGGGGGAGGAGCTACCAGTGACACGTCACTGATCACTGTTCCCGATCACAGGGAACAGCAGATCAGTGACATGTCACTAAGCAGAACGGGGCAATGTCTTATTTACAAAGCCTTCCCCTTGTTCTGGCTTTGCCGACCGCAATCGCGGGCTGCCCGGGAACATCGAGTTCCCTGGACCTGCGAGCGCACTCACGAGGCACGCGGCGGGTGCCTGCTGGGCGGCAAATTTAACCACTTAAGGACCGGACCAATATGCTGCTAAATGACCCAAGGGGTTTTTACAATTCGGCACTGCGTCGCTTTAACAGACAATTGCACGGTCGTGCGACGTGGCTCCCAAACAAAATTGGCGTCCTTTTTTCCCCACAAATAGAGCTTTCTTTTGATGGTATTTGATCACCTCTGCAGTTTTTATTTTTTGTGCTATAAACAAAAATAGAGCGACAATTTTGAAAAAAATTCAATATTTTTAACTTTTTGCTATAATAAATATCCCAAAAAAACATATATATAAAAAAAATTTCCTCAGTTTAGGCCGATACATATTCTTCTACCTATTTTTGGTAAAAAAAATCGCAATAAGCGTTTATCGATTGGTTTGCGCAAAATTTATAGCGTTTACAAAATAGGGGATAGTTTTTTGTTTTTTTTTACTACTAATGGCGGCGATCAGCGATTTTTTTTGTGACTGCGACATTATGGCGAACACATCAGACAATTTTGACACATTTTTGGGACCATTGTCATTTTCACAGCAAAAAATGCATTTAAATTGCATTCTTTATTGTGAAAATGACAGTTGCAGTTTGGGAGTTAACCACAGGGGGAGCTGTAGGATTTAGTGTTCACCTAGTGTGTGTTTACAACTGTAGGGGGGTGTGGCTGTAGGTCTGACGTCATCGATCGAGTCTCCCTATAAAAGGGAATGACGCGATCGATGCGCCGACACAGTGAAGCACGGGGAAGCCGTGTTTACATACAGCTCTCCCCGTTCTTCAGCTACGGGGAGCGATCGCGAGGGGGCGGCTAGAAACGAATAGCCGCGCCCTCGTCCCGGATCGCGAGGACAGCCACGGGAACCGCCGCATGTACCGGGGGGGGGTCCCGATCGGACCCCCGACCCACGTCTAGGCAGGGACGTACAGGTACGCCAATGTGCCTGTCCGTGCCATTCTGCCGACGAATATGTACATGCGGCGGTCCGGAAGCGGTTAAAGGGACTTACAGGTACGCCGCCCATTTGCCTGCCTGTGCCATTGTGTCGACGTATATGTGTGCGCGGCGGTCAGCAAGTGGTTAAAGAAACACTTTGAGCATTCGGGAATCGGAGGTTGAGGTGAATTGGCGAGTGTACCTTGCGGGTGGAGACGCTCATTTTGCACAATGTCACTTTAACAATAAAGCTGTCAATACAAATACAATAACATTGATCTAAACTCTTATTGCTACCCTTTAAATTCAATTCTGTAATGATGATCTATTAAATCTCTGGTTTGGTCCTTTCTATGGGTAATTCAACACCATTCCCCTCCCCCGCACCCATACCAGAGGACCAAACTTACTCTTCCATTTGATTTTTGTCTTTCGATTTCGTTTCCGTGACTTTTTCTTGTCGTTTCTTGTCCATCTTCTTCTTTAATTCTTTCTTTTCCCTGGGAAGGGAAAAGAGCAACGGAAAAAGATGAAGAAAGGTGAAACGTTATAAGAAAAAAAAAAAAATTCTACGATCCCACCGATCGCGAAATGGATTTTCAAGCCCGCTGCTTACTTCTCACAAGTCTCCTTGAGTTTTTTCAGCTGGTTGTTCTGGCAATCTTCCGCCACATCGGTGAGTTTCTGGATGAGCTGGAATAGAGAGACGCGGCATGTAGGTGATCGGAGATCACGAGAAATAAAACTCAAATAAAAGGGATTTTAAAGTCACAATCGGCGTAGGACAATACTCGTATGAAAAATGCGTTGAAACATTTTCCCAATTTTATTTTATTTTTTTCAAAAATAAATTGGAAGTTTTCATAAACAGACAATAAGGTAACAAACATTCCAAGACAATAATAGTCAGAGGCAGGGCCGCCATCAGGGGGGTACAAGCATTACACCTGGAAGGGGCCCGATGGTCCCCAGGGCCCCTTACAGCCCCAGCTAGCCACCTCCCATTTTTTGTTTTTTTTTGCATTACACCTGTAAGGGGCCCAATGGTCCCCAGGTCCCCTTACAGGCCCAGCTGGCCCCCTCCCTTTTATTTATTTATTTTTTGGCATTACACCTGTAAGAGGCCCAATGGTCCCCAGGACCCCTCCTTACGGGCCCGGCCGAAAACCCTCCCATTTTTTTTTGCATTACACCTGTAAGGGGCATGATGGTCCCCAGGGCCCCTTACAGGCCCGGCTGGCCCCCTCCCGTTTTTCTATTTATTTTTTGTATTACACCTGTAAGGAGCCCAATGGTCCCCAGGGCCCAGCTGGCCCCCTCCCGTTTTTCTTATTTATTTATTTTTTGTATTACACCTGTAAGGGGCCCAGCTTGCCCCCCCTCCTGTTTTTTTTTTTTTTTGCATTACACCTGTAAGAGGCCCAATCCCAATGGTCCCCAGGACTCCTCCTTACGGGCCCGGCCGGCCCCCTCCCATTTTTTTTGCACCCGATGGTCCCCAGGGCTCCCCAACCCGCTTATTATTATCTTGTGTCAGGAGAGAAGAGATTACACTTGTTTTTTTTTTGTCAGCAACCACCCCACCCCCCGGTTCTCTGCTCCAGGGGGGCCCTGCCTAAAGCTGTGTAAGGGGCCCCAAAATGTGTGATGGCTGCCCTGGTCAGAAGTGTCATGGTAGTTTCAATGAAGAGCTGTAATATAATGGAAATAACCGCTACCCCAACAAGGCTCACACTGTAACAGGTACAGTAAAACCTTATCTTGAGAGGAGCAACTTGGTTTGAGAGTGTTTTGCAAGACAAGGAAAATTTTGACTTGGGTTGAGGTCAGGACTCTGTGCAGGCCAGTCAAGTTCCTCCACCCCAAACTTGCTCATCGATCATGTGTACGGGGCATAATTGGAACCATTGGATCAGCAATACAGCCCAGCAACTGGCATTTCAGGACAGCCTAGCACAGGCAGCCCCCTTCTATCTTTCAAATTTGACGCAGACTACCTTCCCGGGCCCAGATTCTCAAAGGGCTTACGACGGGCGCAACGCCATGTACGCCGTCGTAAGTCCTAATCTGGGCCGTCGTATCTATGCGACTGATTTTTAGGCCCCTTTCACATTGGGGCGTTTTTCATGCGGTACAGCGCTAAAAATAGCGCTGCTATACCGCATGAAAAATCATGCCCTGTAGTCTTCAATGTGAAAGCCCGAAGGCTTTCACATTGAAGCGGTGCGCTAGCAGGAACGTTTCAAAAGTCCTGCTAGCCGCGTCTTTACCGGTGTGTTCACCGCTCCTATACCGCGCCTTCCCATTGAAATCAATGGGAAAGCGCAGTAATACCGCGGTAATACCGCCCGCGACGCGGGCGGTATTAACCCTTTTTCGGACACTAGCGGGGTTAAAACCTCACCGCTAGCGGCCGAATATCGTGGTAAACACGATGGTATAGCCGCGCTACAAATAGCGCGGCTATACCGTCACCGCGGCTCGACGCTGCAATGTGAAAGCAGCCTTAGAATCAGTTACGCATAGATAACCATTAGATCTGACAGGCGTAAGGCTCTTACGCTGTCGGATCTTAAATGCAATTTTTTTTTTCGCCGCTAGGTGTCGCCTCCGTCGTTTTCCCCGTCGAGTATGCAAATTAGCTAAATACGCAAATTCCCGAACGTACGCGCGATCGACACAGTGAAGTTATGACGTTTACGTTAGATTTGCGCGGCCTAAAGTTGCCCCTGCTATATGAGGGGCAACCAATGTTAAGTATGGCCGTCGTTCCCGCGTCGAAATTTAAAAATTTACGTCGTTTGCGTAAGTCATCCATGGGGCTGGACGCCATTTACGTTCACGTCGAAACCAATGACGTCATTTGGAGGAATGCACCCTGGGATATTTTCCGGACGGCGCATGCGCATTACGTTCGCTTAATTTAAATGCTCCACTCCCCCCTACCCGGCTAATTTGAATGAGGCGGGCTTGCGCCGGGTGATTTACGCGACGCTGCCGCAACTTTACAGGCAAGTTCTTTGTGAATAAAGCACTTGCCTGTAAGACTTGTAAATCAGATACGTTACGCCCGCCCTAAGTTAGACCATTCTACGAGAATCTGGGCCCCCGGTGTTTTCTCGGATTACTGAGCTGATAATTCTAGTAGATAGAGAAGTCCAATGTAAAGAAAATCTGCGGGAGAAAATTCTCTAACTGTGCGCAGAATTATAAGAAGGTGATAAAAAGCCCAGAGCGTAGAAACACGCAACCCGTAATTATGGATTGTTATTTGTCAGAGAGAGAAAAAAGAAGAAGAATCTTTCCAGTTGTGAACAATGAACAATTCATCAATGAAATACCTGATAGAAGAACAGTTGGCTCATTCTTGTGTAAAGTGGATTTAAGTCGTCTGAACAAATATTAATTTAAATGGAGCCTGGGGGGGGGGGGGGGGGTTGGGGGGACGACTTTAATTGCACCTTACTCTGAGAACAATCCCGAATCGCAGAGGATCACTCAACCATCCAAGAATGTGAATTGGCTTAAATACTTCAATGAATTGCCTAATGTGTGGAATGGTTTTACGGTGAGAATTTACGGGGCTCTCGGAAATCGGTGGGAGGAGTCAAGTGGGGGCAGTGGCGTAACCAGAGTTATGGGCGCCCGGGGCGGAAATTTTTTTCGCCCCCCCCCCCTTTATATAAACATCCACGTTTATATGTGCGTAAACGTGGGGGACTTAAACATTTTGGAGATTTTTTTTAAACTTTTTATATAGTTACAAATTTTGGCCCTCTTTTTATGTTTTTTTACACTTGATGTCATTGCCATTACATAGGGGGATACAAATCCCCCTATATAATAGCACAGGTACACTGACAGGTCCTCTTTATGGAGACATTAGGGGTCTCTAGGACCCCTAATGTCACCTGGGGACCCCAAAAGAAGCTGATGTAGCACAGATCTGCTTCTTCTCTCTGGCTATAGCAGCCAGATGACTGACAGGTGAATGCGGATGTAATACACATCACTTCTGCATTCACAGCCTGGTGGGAGATCAGCAAGGAGGAACATGCTGGTCTCCCTCCCATCTTACCTCCTGACACCCTCCCGAGCCGGTCCCGGGCCGCAGATGGGGCAGCGGATCCTGGGATTGAAGGTGAGGGGTCAGGAGGGGGGGTGGCGGCAGTACTGGAGGGGGGTAGGGGGGCACGCAGCCAGCACATATACACAATTGGCAGGCTATAGAGCCGCCGATCGTGTATATGTGAAAGTTCAACCGGTAATGGCACTGATCCCTGACCCCTACACTGACTCCTACACTAACCTGACCCCTACACTGACCCTGACACCTACACACTGACCCGACACCTACACACCTACACTGACACCTACCCCTACACTGACACCTACCCCTACACTGACACCTACACTGACACCTACACTGACACCTACCCCTACACTGACACCTACACTGACACCTACACTGACACCTACACTGACCCGACACCTACACACCTACACTGACACCTACACTGACACCTACCCCTACACTGACACCTACCCCTACACTGACACCTACACTGACACCTACACCGACACCTACACTGACACCTACCCCTACACTGACACCTACACTGACACCTACACTGACACCTACACTGACACCTACCCCTACACTGACACCTACACTGACCCGACACCTACACTGACACCTACACTGACACCTACACTGACACCTACACTGACCCGACACCTACACTGACACCTACACTGACACCTACACTGACACCTACACTGACCCGACACCTACACTGACACCTACACTGACACCTACACTGACACCTACACTGACACCTACACTGACCCGACACCTACACTGACACCTACACTGACACCTACACTGACACCTACACTGACCCGACACCTACACTGACACCTACACTGACACCTACACTGACCCCTAACACTGACACCTACACTGACCCGACCCCTACACTGACCTGACACCTACACACTGACCCGACACCTACACACCTACACTGACACCTACACTGACACCTACCCCTACACTGACACCTACCCCTACACTGACACCTACACTGACACCTACACTGACACCTACACTGACCCGACACCTACACTGACCCGACACCTACACTGACCCGACACCTACACTGACACCTACACTGACCCGACACCTACACTGACCCGACACCTACACTGACACCTACACTGACCCCTACACTGACACCTACACTGACACCTACACTGACACCTACACTGACACCTACACTGACCCGACACCTACACTGACACCTACACTGACACCTACACTGACCCCTAACACTGACACCTACACTGACACCTACACTGACCCCTACACTGACCCCTACACTGACCCCTACACTGACCCCTACACTGACCCGACACCTACACTGACCCGACACCTACACTGACCCGACACCTACACTGACCCGACACCTACACTGACACTGACACCTACACTGACCCCTACACTAACCTGACCCCTACACTGACCTGACCCCTACACTGACCCCTAACACTGACCCCTAACACTGACCCGACACCTACACTGACCCGACACCTACACTGACCCGACACCTACACTGACCCGACACCTACACTGACACTGACACCTAACACTGACCCCTAACACTGACACCTACACTGACCCCTACACTGACACCTACACTAACCTGACCCCTACACAAACCCGACACCTACACTGACACCTACACTGACCCCTAACACTAACCTGACCCCTACACTGACCTGACCCCTACACTGACCCGACACCTACACACTGACCCGACACCTACACTGACACCTACACTGACACCTACACTGACCCGACACCTACCCCTACACTGACACCTACCCCTACACTGACCTGACACATACACTGACACTGACACCTACACTGACACATACACTGACACTGACACCTACCCCTACACTGACACCTACCCCTACACTGACACCTACCCCTACACTGACACCTACCCCTACACTGACCTGACCTGACACATACACTGACCTGACACTTACACTAACACTGACACCTACACTGACCCCTGCACTGACACTGATACCTACACTGACCTGACCCCTGCACTGACCTGACTTGACACATACACTGACCTGACACATACACTGACCTGACACATACACCTACACTGACACTTACACTGACCCCTGCACTGACCTGACCTGACACATACACCGACACTGACACCGACACTGACACTGACACCTGAACTGACCTGACACATACACTGACACCGACACTTACACCGACACTGACCCCTGCACTGACCCCTGCACCGACATCTACACTGACCTGACACCTACACTGACACATACACTGACACCGACACTTACACCGACACTTGCACTGACCCCTGCACTGACCCCTGCACTGACCTGACACATACACTGACACTGACACCTACACTGACACATACACTGACACTGACACCTACACTGACACCTACACTGACACCTACACTGACACCTACAGTAGAAGTCCTACTTCCTGCAATACTCGCACCCCCCTCCCCCCAGCTTGGTGAAAATCGATCCTCAGAGTCCTCCTTACCTCTGTCTGACTCTGCTCTTCTCCAGAGACTCCTCCAGGACTCTCCTCAGGACGGACAGGACCCCAGAACTGCTTCGGAGTCCCGACTCTCTTCCCCGCCGGCCGCCAGCGCCATCCACACCCAGCATGCCCGCTCCATGCTGCAACTCCCTCCACACAGCGCCGTACCGCAGGGGAAGACGGCGGCTTACACTTGCAGTGCCTGACGTCTCCCGCCGGCCGCCGCGATGTTCAGACTTTCCCGGCGCTCTGTGATTGGGTGTATGGCGGTCATGTGCGGAGGCGGGACTTCCAGCCCCACTCCTCACATGACCCCCATATGCCCAATCACAGGGCGCTGGAGGACATTAAACATGGTGGCCGCTGGCCGGTCCGGAGTCCGGACATCCGTGTCGGTGACACAGGGATTTAAAATTAGGTGGAGGCACGGAAAGTCGTCCCCCTAAATTTCGCGCCCGGGGCCCCAGCACCCCCTCCCCCCCCCCTTGCTACGCCAGTGAGTGGGGGTGGCATGTTTGATCCCCACAAGGCAAATCTATGGGTGGCCCCAAGATGACTACAAGACTACAAGATGACCGCCCCATGGTGACCACCTGTTGGATGTCCTCCATCAATGCATAGAGGTTCCAGTATAAAACAAGGAACTAGACCAGGGGTCTCCAAAACTTCTTACACTAAGGGCCAGTGCTTTTCCTGGCATCAGCGGGAGTAAGCACCACCACATTTGGTATTAGGGAGAGGAATAGCGCCACATCATTGGTATCATTATGGAGGAATAGTTCCCCATCATTGGTATCATTATGGAGGAATAGCGCCCCATCATTGGTATCATTAAGGAGGAATAGTTCCCCATCATTGGTCTCTATAGGAGGAATAGTGCCCCATCATTGGTATCATTAAGGAGGAATAGTTCCCCATCATTGGTATCATTAAGGAGGAATCGTTCCCCATCATTGGTCTCTATAGGAGGAATAGTGCCCCATCATTGGTCTCATTTGGAGGAATAGTTCCCCATCATTGGTATCATTATTGGGGAATAGTGCCCCATCATTGGTCTCATTAGGAGGAATTCTTGGTGTCAGTGAGATACAGTTGAAAAGCTATACTAACAGGAATACATAGACTGCCATTGATCTTCTTCTGAGATTGCCATGTACCTAGCTTCAATGCCTTCTGAGCAGGGCCGCCATCAGGGGGGTACAGGCAGTACACCTGTAAGGGGCCCAGATGGCAACTCCCTTTTTTTTTTAAGGGGCCCGGAGGGCAACCCCCCCCCCCCTTTTTTTTTTTATAAAAAATGTTTTATATATATATTTTTTTCTTTTTATTAAAGGGCCCAGAGGTCCCCAGGGCCCCGGATGGCTACCCCCCCTTTTTTTTTTATAAGAGGTCCCCAGGGCAACCCCCCCTTTTTTGTTTGTCAGCACCCAAAGCACCCCGACCTCAATTTGCGGCGGCAGCTCTCAATTATTTACGCCCCCCGCTTCTCAACTCACGCCCCCCGCCTCTCAATTCGTGGCACCCCTCCGCCTCTCAATTCACGCCCCCCGCTTCTCAATTCACGCCCCCCGCCTCTCAATTCAGGCCCCCCTCTTCCCAATTCTCGCCCCCCGCTTCTCAATTCACGCCCCCCGCCTCTCAATTCACGCCCCCCCGCTTCTCAATTCATGCCCCCCGCCTCTCAATTATTTACACCCCCCGCTTCTCAACTCACGCCCCCCGCCTCTCAATTCGTGGCACCCCTCCGCCTCTCAATTCACGCCCCCCGCTTCTCAATTCACGCCCCCCGCCTCTCAATTCAGGCCCCCCGCTTCCCAATTCACGCCCCCCGCTTCTCAATTCACGCCCCCCGCCTCTCAATTCACGCCCCCGCTTCCCAATTCACGCCCCCCGCTTCTCAATTCACGCCCCCCGCCTCTTAATTCACGCCCCCCCGCTTCTCAATTCACGCCCCCCGCCTATCAATTCAGGCCCCCCGCTTCCCAATTCACGCCCCCCGCTTCTCAATTCACGCCCCCCGCCTTTCAATTCACGCCCCCCCGCCTCTCAATTCACGCCCCCGCTTCTCAATTCACGCCCCCGCTTCTCAATTCACGCCCCCCGCTTCTCAATTTAGTGGCGGTACCCCCCCCCGCATGTCAATTCGCGGCAGACCCACCGCTCCTCAATTTGAGGCGTTAGCACAACCCCCCCGGCCCCCCCCCCCCCTGGTTCTCAGCTCCAGGTGGCCCATGCCTGAAGCTGTGTAAGGGGCCCCATAATTCCTGATGGTGGCCCTGCTTCTGAGTCACTGACCCCAAACCAGCATGTGGATTAGGCAGTCAGGCCTCGTACACACGACCGAGTTTCTCGGCAAAAACCAGCAAGAAACTTGCTGGGATTTTTTTTTTTGTCGTGTGTACATTTTTCGACAAGGAAACTGTCGAGGATCCCGTCGAGCCAAAAAGAGAGCATGTCTTCTTTTTTCCTCGACGGGAACGGAGAAACTTGCCTTGTCGAGTTCCTCGACGGCCTAACAAGGAACTCGACGAGAAAAACGATGTGTTTCGCCTTCAGAATACAAGGCTTCAGAATAAAGTCACCTGCATCGAAATGGACATACTTGTTCAGCCTCAGTGCCTCCAAAATTGAAGCCGCTGGATGGGCATGACAGCCAGACAACTAGCAATGTATAAAGAAGAGGTGCGCAATGGGAGGTCCTAGGGTTCCATACAGACGAAGGATTCCATGTGACGGGACATCCGCTCACCTGTTTGATGTGCTCTCTCTTCTGGTATTTCTCACTGTAGTATTGTTCTTGTCGGAGGTTGAGAAGCTGCTGTTGCTGTTGTTCCTTCAGCTCTACCAATTTCTGCGCCATTTCTGCATCCAATGCGGATAAATCTTGTTCAACGGAAGAAGAATTGTGATCCGGACTCCCCGATTCACACCTGAGAGGAGAAGAAGTAAAGAGTCAGCACAGCCAGCATCCGACAAACGCTCCGTCTGCATGGCTTCCCCCATATACCTTCTATTCTACAGGTTCCAGAAAATGGAGGCAGGGGCGGACTGACAACTCATGGGGCCCCCGGGCAATAGGAGACTATGGGGCCCCCGGGCAATAGGAGACTATGGGGCCCCCCAGGCAATAGGAGACTATGGGGCCCCCCGGGCAATAGGAGACTATGGGGCCCCCCGGGCAATAGGAGACTATGGGGCTCCCCGGGCAATAGGAGACTATGGGGCCCCCCAGGCAATAGGAGACTATGGGGCCCCCCAGGCAATAGGAGACTATGGGGCCCCCCGGGCAATAGGAGACTATGGGGGCCACCGGGCAATAGGAGATTATGGGGCCCCCGGGCAATAGGAGATTATGGGGCCCCCGGGCAATAGGAGATTATGGGGCCACCGGGCAATAGGAGATTATGGGGCCACACAGTATAGACACACACACATACAGTATGCATACACAATATACACACACACATACAGTACATACACAGTATACACACACATACAGTATACATACACAATACACACACACATACAGTATACATACACAATATACACAGACAGTATACACACACACATACAGTACATACACAGTATACACACACACATACAGTATACATACACAATACACACACACATACAGTATACATACACAATATACACAGACAGTATACACACACACATACAGTACATACACAGTATACACACACATACAGTATACATACACAATATACACACATACAGTATACATACACAATACACACACACATACAGTATACATACACAATATACACAGACAGTATACACACACACATACAGTACATACACAGTATACACACACACACATACAGTATACATACACAATATACACACATACAGTATACATACACAATATACACAGACAGTATACACACACACATACAGTATACATACACAATATACACAGACAGTATACACACACACATACAGTACATACACAGTATACACACACATACAGTATACATACACAATATACACACATACAGTATACATACACAATATACACAGACAGTATACACACACACATACAGTATACATACACAATATACACAGACAGTATACACACACATACAGTATACATACACATACAGTATACATACACAATATACACAGACAGTATACACACATACAGTATACATACACAGTATACACACACACATACAGTATACACACACAGTATAGACACACATACAGTATACATACACAATATACACACACAGTATACATACACACAGAATACACATACACACACTGAAAAGGTACTGGAGAGGCGGGGCAGCTATAATCTTGGGATTTTTTTTAAAAACACAGATTTTTTCATACTGTCCCTGGTTTTACTGAGGCTAGCAACCCTGATGGGGCCCCCTAGTGGCACATGGGGCACTCGGGCAGTGCCCAAGTGCCCTAATGGTCAGTCCACCCCTGTCCAGAGGTATGCTATTAAGGAGCTGGTACTCAGCCTGGAATCCTAATATCTTTACCTTGCACCCTCAGAAACTTGTAAATGGAAACTTATCATTTGTGCTCCCATAGAAATTGGAGATCCCGCCTTCAGTGCCATTAGGAGATGATGTTAGTCTTCATCAAGCCTTAACCACTTGCCGACCGTCTCGCTCCAATATACATTGGCAGAATGGCACGGCCGGGCAAAACAACGTTTGGGTACGTTGTTCCATTTAAGAGCCACCGGAGGCACGCGCCCGCAGCATTCCGGGGGTCCCGATGCGCGTGGCCGGCAGGCGCGATTGCCGCTGGCCACCCGCGATCACATTCACAAGAGCCAGCATGTTCTGTCAGGGGAGAGGAGAAAGATTGTGTGTTCCTAGTACATAGGAACAGTGATATGTCTCCTCCCCCAGTCAGTCCTATCCCCAAACAGTTAGGAACACACCTAGGGAACACACATTTAACCCCTCGATCGGCCCCTGGTGTTAACCTCTTCCCTGCTAGTGACATTTACACAGTAATCAGTGCATTTTTATAGCATTGTTCGCTGTATACATGTCAATGGTTTCCAAAAAATGTCCGATCTGTCCGCCGCAATGTCGCAGTACCGCTAAAAATGCCATGCCAAAAAACATGCCATGCCTGATTTTGAGCCTAGATGCTGTTTATTGTATGATTTATAGCAGGGGTAGAGTGCAATTGAATGGGAGGGGGGGGGGTGTTTGCCCAGGATCCAATCAATATGAAAGACGGCCCTGGCTCCCATATAGGTTTTGTAAGCCGTGGCCCTTAGAAGTTGGCCTGGCGTTCGGCTTTAATCACCTTGCTGCTTGATTTCACTCGCTGCCTGGGGTTGCTCTTGCAGCCAGACCTGATTAACATGCTTAATGCGTTCCAGATAAAAGTGGCGAGGAGGATTGTACGGAGCCGTGAGTACAGCACATTAGGAGCACCTTTGATCTCGCTCACTCGGGTGGCCCGATCTGTCCCTATCGGAGCGATCGGCATTACCGCTAATAACAGCAACCAGCCCAGCATCTCCACAATCCACCCAACCCAAATCACCGCAAGAGAAAACTCTTATATTTTCATTACCGGACTCCTGAAACATCCAATTTCATCAAATTCAATGTCAGCAAAAAAATCTCCCCCCCCCTTCCTCTCGATGTGAGGAGTGACAATCTCACCGACGCGGCGCCGGCCTCTAAGCCTTCATTTAGTGTCAAATCCAGCAAAGTGCTGATTGCTACATTGTAGCTCATGTTATTTTCTGCTAGAAGAAACATTTCTGATATCCATTGATAAAGAGCTCATTTGTATGCGGCTGCCACCGAAAAAGATCCAACCACACACAAATTGCTTTTCCACCGCGCCGCCGCCAGCCGGAGTCACGCCCAAAATACGGGGATATTTTACTGATACAACAACCACCCTCTTCAGGATTCCAATAGGTAGATTCACAAAGAGTTAGGTCGGCTTATCTACAGATAAGCCGACCTAACTCTGAATCTACGCCGACCTATGTTTAAGTGTATGCTCAAACAGAGATACGCTTAAACATATCTAAGATAGGCCGACTTGCGCTGTTCTATCTTAGATTGCAATGTTTCTTTTGGCCGCTAGATGGCGCTTCCATTGCGTCCGGCGTAGATTATGTAAATGAGGGCATACGCCGATTCCCGACCGAACGCAAACGTACGCCAGGCCTACGCCGTCGAATTACGTAGTTTCCGTAAGGGATAGGCCGCCTAAAGTTAGAGCTATGCTCTAGTGGCCTAGCCAATGTTAAGTATGGCCG
Source organism: Rana temporaria (assembly GCF_905171775.1). Taxonomy (NCBI): domain Eukaryota; kingdom Metazoa; phylum Chordata; class Amphibia; order Anura; family Ranidae; genus Rana; species Rana temporaria. The sequence continues at coordinate 465,688,671 of NC_053492.1, read as the reverse complement.
CCGTTCGCAAATTTCGAAATGTTAACGTCGTTTGCGTAAGTTGTTCCGCGAATCGGGAGTTACGTAGTTTACGTCCGTGTCAAAATCAATAGGCCCGTACGGCCTACTCAGCCGCAATGCGCACTGGGAAATGTAGTCGCCCGGCGCATGCGCAGTGTCAAAAAACGTGAGGTCAAGCCTCATTTCCATACAACACCTCCTCCCATGCTCACCTCCAGGACTTCTACTGAGCCTCTCCCAGCCTCCCTACCCCAAGCTGTCTGACAATCTCCAACACTATTCACTTAGGTCAGGCATGTCCAAAGTCCGGCCCATGGGCCAATTTCGGCCCGCTTTCCGGTTTAATGCGGCCCCACTGGTAATTTGGACATATATCTCTTTGAATTAGGCGCCCTTACACCCGCTTGTTTTAGGCTACGCCGCCGAAAATTAGCAGGTAAGTGGTTTGAGAATCACTACTACGGCGGTGTAGCCTAAAAAGGCTAGGCTAGGCCGCCCTAAAGTTAGGCGCCCCTGCGTGAATCTACCTACAAGTCTGTAAAAGAAGAAAGTACACCATGCAAAAGGAAGAGATGAAGAAAACATATTGGGGGTGATTTACTAAGACTGGAGCGTGCAAAATCTGGCGCATCTGGGCATGGCAGCCAATCGGCTTCTAACTTCAGCTTGTTCAGTTAACCACTTAAGACCCGGACCGTTATGCAGGTAAAGGACCAGGCCCCTTTTTGCGATTCGGCACTGCGTCGCTTTAACCGACAATTGCGCAGTCGTGCGACGTGGCTCCCAAACAAAATTGGCGTCCTTTTTTTCTCACAAATAGAGTTTTCTTTTGGTGGTATTTGATCACCTCTGCGGTTTTTGGGCCAGATTCTCAAAGGCGTTACGACGGCGCAACACCATTTGCGCCGTCGTAAGTCCTAATCTGGCCCAGGGTATATATGCGACTGATTCTTAGAATCAGTTACGCATAGATATCCCTTAGATCTGACAGGCGTAAGGCTCTTACGCTGTCAGATCTTAAATGCAATTTTTTTTCCCCGCCGCTAGGTGTCGCCTCGTCGTTTTCCCCGTCGTCTATGCAAATTAGCTAGTTAAGCGAGATTCCCGAACGTACGCGCGGACGACGCAGTGATTTTACGACGTTTCCGTAAGCGTAAACTTGCCCCTGCTATAATGAGGGGCAAGTTTACGTAGGTCCGTCGTATGCCATGTTAAGTATGGCGTCGGGTCAGCGTCGGCTTTTTCCGTCGTTTACGTCGTTTTCGTAAGTCGTTCGCGAATACGACTTTACGTCAATGACGCTCACGTCGGCGTCATTGACGTTTTCCGTCGTGAGCTGGAGCATGCGCACCGGGCTATTTTTCCGCCCGGCGCATGCGCAGTTCGATCGTCGTGGGGCGTGCTTAATTTAAATACAAGCCGCCCCCTTTGAATTACGCGGCCTTACGCCGGGCCAATTACACTACGCCGACGCAAATTACGGAGCAAGTGCTTGGAGAATACGGCACTTGCTCCAGTAATTTGCGGCGGTGTAGTGTAAATGGCTTACGCGACGCCGCCGCAGATTCTACAAGAATCTGGCCCTTTATTTTTTGTGCTATAAACAAAAAAAGAGCGACAATTTTGAAAAAAATTCAATTTTTTTTACTTTTTGCTATAATAAATATCCCCCAAAAATATATAAAAAAAAATGTTTTCCTCAGTTTAGGCCGATACGTATTCTTCTACCTATTTTTGGTAAAAAAAAAATCGCAATAAGCGTTTATCGAGTGGTTTGCACAACATTTATAGCGTTTACAAAATAGGAAATCGTTTTTTGGCATTTTTATTAATTTTTTTTTTACTATTAGCGATTTTTTTCGTGACTGCGACATTATGGCGGACACATCGGACAATTTTGACACATTTTTGGGACAACTGTCATTTTCACAGCGAAAAGCGCTATAAAAATGCACTGATTACTGTGAAAATGACAATTGCAGTTTAGGAGTTAAACACTAGGGGGCGCTGGAGGTGTTAAGTGTGACCTCATCTGTGTTTCTAACTGTAGGGGGGCGGGGCTGGACGTGTGACGTCACTGATCGCCTTTCCTTATATCAGGGAACAGACGATCACTGACATTGCCACAATGAAGAACGGGGAAGATGTTTTTACACTCACCTCTCCCCGTTCTTCAGCTCCTGTGACCGATCGCGGGACACCAGCGGTGATCGGTCCCGCGGGCGCGGTCACAGAGCTTCGGACCGGGTCACGAGCGCGCTGCCGGCGGCACGCTCGCGACCCCACTGCTGGGCTTAAAGAAACACGTACAGGTACGTGATTGTGCCCAGCCGTGCCATTCTGCCGACGTATATCGGCGTGAATGGGTCCTTAAGTGGTTAATGACCAGGCCGTTATTTTTTGATACGGCGCTGCGTCGCTTTAACTGACAAGTGCGCAGTCGCGTGACGCTGTACCCAAGGATATACAAGGGATATACAAGGTAATACTGACATATAATCACACACAGAGGTTGGACTTGATGGACTTGCGTCTTTTTTCGCCCTCCCCTTCTATGTAACTTACTTCTTTTTGCTGTCCCGTTTGGCCGCCTTCTCCAGGATGGCCCGCCTCCTCAGGTAATCGTTCTGGATTTCATTGTACTTAGTGGTGTGCTCTTTGATGAGGTCAGTGGTTTTCTTGTGGTGCTTTTTCACGAGATCTTTCATTTCTTTATAATGCTTCTTCTGGAGCTTCACAAAGGATTTCTGCTGCTTCAGTTCATCGATACTCTGAGCTTCTACCTCTGTAACAGACATTGACAGAGCCAGCTTTGGTACAGAACAGAAAGGAAGAGTCCAATGTTTTACTCATTGAAGATACACTATATTGTCAAAAGTATTGGGACACCTAGTTTACACCTACCTGAACTGTAATAGCATCCCAGTCTTAGGCCCCGTACACACGAGAGGATATCCGCTGGAAATGGTCCGCTGGACCGTTTCCAGCGGATAAATCCTCTGGCGGATTTGGATCTGATGGCTGTACTCACCATCAGATCGAAATCCGCGCGGAATCCATCCGCGGTGACGTGTCGCGCTGTCGCCGCGACGATGACGCGGCGACGTGCGCGACGCTGGAAGGTAAAGACTTCCACGCATGCGTCGAATCATTACGACGCATGCGAGGGATGGGAGCGGACGGATTGATCCGGTGAGTCTGTACAGACCACCGGATCAATCCGCTGGACAGGATTCAAGCGGATAGATTTCTTAGCATGCTAAGAAATTTTTATCCGCTTGAAATCCGTCGGCTGGATTTTTTTCCGCCGATAAATGTCTGCTTGGACGTACACACGACCGGATCTATCCGCTGGAACTGATCTGCGGATAAATCCCAGCGGATAGATCCGGTCGTGTGTACGGGGCCTTAGGGGCAGATCCACATACAATTAGATGGGCGCAGCGTATGTGAGATACGCTACGCCGCTGTAACTTACTTTTGGCAGCTTTGAATCCACAAAGAATTTGCGCCGTAAGTTACGGCGGCGTAGTGTATCTCTCGCTGCGTAACGGCACCTAATTCAAATCAGCGAGTAGGGGGGCATGTTTCATTTAAATGAAGCGCGTCCCCGCGCTGAACGAACTGCGCATGCGCCGTCCCTAAATTTCCCGCCGTGCATTGCGCTAAATGATGTAGCAAAGACGTCATTTTTTTGGACGTGGATGTAAATTTCGTCCATCCCGATTCACAGACGACTTACGCAAACGAAAAAAATAAATTCAAATTAAACGCGGGAACGACGGCCATACTTAACATGGCAGGTTTAACTATACGCCGCAAAACAGCAGCTTTAACTATACGCCGGAAAAAGGCGACTAGAGACGACGTAAGAGAATGCGACGGCCGCGTGGATCGTCGGAAATAGCTAATTTGCAAACTCGACGCGGAAAACGACGAGAACTCCACCCAGCGGACTCGGAAGTATTGCATCTAAGATCCGAAGGCGTACGAAGCCATACGCCTGTCGGATCTAACCCAGATGCCGTCGTATCTTGTTTTGAGGATTCAAACTAAACATACGACGCAGGAAATTTGAAAGTACGCCGGCGTATCAGTATCTGCCCCTTAGTCCGTAGGGTTCAATATTGAGTTGGCCCTCCCTTTACAGCTATAACAGCTTCAACTCTTCTGTGAAGGCCGTCCACAAGGTTTAGGAGTGTCTATGGGAATGTTTGACTATTCTTCCAGAAGAGCATTTGTGAGGTCAGGTACTAATGTGGACGAGAAAGCCTGGCTCACAGTCTCTGCTCTAAATGAATCCCAAAGGTGTTCTATCGGGTTGAATCAGGACAGTCATGTTCCTCCACCCCAAACTCGCTCATCCATGTCTTTATGGTCCTTGCTTTGTGCACTTATACACAAAGACCCAGATTCACAGAGTGTGGGCGCACATTACGCCGCCGTAGACACACTCCTAAACCTTGTAGACGGCCTTCCCAGAAGAGTTGAAGCTGTTATAGCTGCAAAGGGCGGGGCCAACTCAATATTGAACCCTACGGACTAAGACTGGGATGCCATTAAAGTTCATGTGCGTGTAAAGGCCGGTGTCCCAATACTTTTGACTATATCATGTATTTCTGGGCAGAATGGGCACTTGGATCTAACTACCCCTCCAAGTCACACCCCTTAGGCCCCGTACACACGACAGAGGAACTCGACGTGCTTGGCACGTCGAGTTCCTCGTCGAGTTTTGGGATGAAGCCGCCGAGGAGCTCGGCGGGCCGGCTTCTCCCATAGAAGAACGAGGACAACGAGAAAATAGAGAACATGTTCTCTATTTTCTCGTCGAGTTCCTCGGCGGCTCCATCGAGCCAAAACTGTACAGACGACAGAGATTCTCGGCAGAATCCGGGTTTTGACCGAGTTTCTCGGCGAATTCTGCCGAGAATCTCTGTCGTCTGTACGAGGCCATAGTTACTATATCTCTGCTTTGTCGGTAGTTGAACTGTTGCAGATTTTACGGTCTTAACTAGGGGATTAGGGTGACCACATTTCCAAACTGCCATTCAGGGACACCCCCCCCCCCCCATTTTTTTGCAGATTTTTGGGGCAGGGGCGTATGAAATCAGCGGGCCCATGTGCGAGATCAAAAGTGGGCCCTAGGCATCAAGAAAAACAACTGAGTGGTCGGGGCACAGAGTAGTCAGAGGGGCAGTGGGATGGATAGAGGCACACCTCCCAACTTTCTGAGATGGAAATGAAGGACACCTATTAGCAAAAATATGTAGGAGAATTATAAACAAAGAAAAACTGGTTAAACCCACAGGTGCTTTTTTACCACTACTATTCTTTTATATTGGCTCCTTGAGGGACAAACAAGGAGGAAAGAGGAACAGAGGGGCAGAGGGACAATGCTCTAAATGAGGGACAGTTCCTCCAAATCAGGAACAGCACAGGAGGGGGGATGAAGAACAGCACAGGTGGGACCAGAGGACAGCACAGGAGGGGGGCACTGATGAACTGCAGGGGGTGGGGGACTGGAGAACAGCACAGGTGGGGGACTGGAGAACAGCACAGGTGGGGGACTGGAGAACAGCACAGGTGGGGGACGGGAGAACAGCACAGGTGGGGGACTGGAGAACAGCACAGGTGGGGGACTGGAGAACAGCACAGGTGGGGGACTGGAGAACAGCACAGGTGGGGGACTGGAGAACAGCACAGGTGGGGGACTGGAGAACAGCACAGGTGGGGGACTGGAGGACTGCACAGGTGGGACCAGAGGACTGCACAGGTGGGACCAGAGGACTGCACAGGTGGGACCAGAGGACTGCACAGGTGGGACCAGAGGACTGCACAGGTGGGACCAGAGGACTGCACAGGTGGGACCAGAGGACTGCACAGGAGGGGGGCTGAAGAACAGCACAGGGTGGGACTGGAGAACAGCACAGGTGGGGGACTGGAGAACAGCACAGGTGGGGGACTGGAGAACAGCACAGGTGGGGGACTGGAGAACAGCACAGGTGGGGGACTGGAGAACAGCACAGGTGGGGGACTGGAGAACAGCACAGGTGGGGGACTGGAGAACAGCACAGGTGGGGGACTGGAGAACAGCACAGGTGGGGGACTGGAGGACTGCACAGGTGGGACCAGAGGACTGCACAGGTGGGACCAGAGGACTGCACAGGTGGGACCAGAGGACTGCACAGGTGGGACCAGAGGACTGCACAGGTGGGACCAGAGGACTGCACAGGTGGGACCAGAGGACTGCACAGGTGGGACCAGAGGACTGCACAGGTGGGACCAGAGGACTGCACAGGAGGGGGGCTGAAGAACAGCACAGGAGGGGGGACTGAAGAACAGCACAGGAGGGGGGACTGAAGAACAGCACAGGAGGGGGGACTGAAGAACAGCACAGGAGGGGGGGGGGGACTGAAGAACAGCACGGGGGACTGAAGAACAGCACAGGAGGGGGGCTGAAGAACAGCACAGGTGGGACCAGAGCACAGCACAGGAGGGGGGGGGGGACTGAAGAACAGCACAGGGTGGGACCAGAGGACAGCAGGGGGTTGGAGAATGGGGGGTGAGGTGGGAGAGAGCAGAGAAGTTACTGGGGAAGATCAGCCAGGAGAGTGTTGAGGGACCTGTGGGCAGCAGAAGAAAACTGGATAGGAGGGGTGGCATATAGAGAAACTGATGCCCCCCATGTTCTTCTTGCAGCCACTGAATGCCCGCTTTTCCTCCTTTACCTCCTGCAGGCATTCAGTGGCTGCAAGAAGAACATGGGGGGCATCAGTTCCTCTATATGCCGCCTCTCCTATCCAGGTTTAGAGGGAAGCTGCATGGACCCCCTGGAGTATGAGGCTGGGTTGCAATGGCGCCCCCTGTAGTTACACCGCTGCAGTGGAGTAACTAAAACATTTCTGGCAGTTTGAAGGAGCAATGAATGGAATGCTGGCAGGATTCTGAGGTTGTGATAGTCGCTGATGAGCCACTCCTGAGAGGATTGCTTGGTATACAGAGGGGGTAACAAGACTAGTAGGTGAAAAGGTGGCAGAACATGAAAGGCTGAGGGTGAAGGAGGAGAGGGGGGGGCAGTGAGAGGCAAACAAGTAGTGGGAGAGAAGAGACATTGAGCAGCCGGACAGGACTGGGTGTGAGGAGTTATCATGTGTGCAGGAAACATCTTCAGCTCTGAGGGGTTCATGCTGGGACCTGTAGTTCTTCACTTTTGGGGGGAAGTCACATCCCCAAAAGTGAAGGATTACAAGTCCCAGCATGAACCCTGCCCTGATATCTAAGGAAGTTTCCTCCTTCCATCCAGGGTGTCATGTGTAATCTGTTCTCTCCTGCCGACCCTTATCTGCCTTATCTTACTCAGCCTGGAGCAAGCCTCTGCGTGTCCTGTGCAGACACTCCAGCTTCTTACAAGTGCTGAACTCTGACTGCTGAGGGAGAGCCGACAGGATTATAACACGGATGGATCTGCTGGTCAGTGCTTTGTAATTTTACTTGCCTTAGTTTGTACCATCTCTCATCTGTACACTGCAGTCTGTCTCACAGTCCGATGTTTCTTCTGGCTGCTGGCTGGACTCCAGAACATACAGGAGTAGGTGGGTGGAGCTGAACAGAAGGCGCGGAGGAGGAAGTTAAACTCTCCTCCGCTGTGATAGGTCTCTGCCTCTCTCCTGCTCTGACGTCACTGGTTGCTACACGCCAAGCGGGAGGCAGCCAGGTAGCAACCAGTTTGGGCACTGAGCCAGGGGCGGTGAATAAAGAAAAAGGGTCTCACTCTCTGTCAGCTAGGGGTCCACCACAGGCTGAGACAGAGAGGATGTATGCAAAGGCTATTTTAGGGGGCATTAGATCTGCCCAGGCCAATTCCGGGACTCTGTATTGTCCCGTAATGAGTGTGTCCGGGACACGGGACACGAGCATTAATTAAGGGACAGTCCCGGGCAATCCGGGACACGTGGTCACCCTAGGGGATAGAGCACGTTTAAAGACAATCTGTAATCTTTTTTCTAGTTTTCATGTATGCAAATGTAATCAACTTAATGTAAATAGCCTCATCAACATAAAAAAAAAGACTTGTTTTATATATAGTCTACAATTATATATGTAAATAAGGGCAGCCATATTTGTTTGATACTTATCTATGCTGTGCTTTGGAATAACAGCGTTTCTGATTGTGTTTTATTGCTTTTCTTGGTGCGTTAGCACAGGCTCCTAATGATTTGCTCAAAACAATACTGGCTCAGCCACTTGACCCCCGGAAGGTTTTACCCCCCATGTGACCAGACAATTATTTTCTATTCAGCACTGCGTTACTTTACCTAGCAATTACGCAGTTGTGAGAGCCTGACTGTACCCAAATTACATTTATATCATTTTTTTCACACAAATAGAGCTTTTTTTTTATGGTATTTGATCACCACTGGATTGTTTATTTTTTATTATATAAAGGAAAAAAATATATATACCGTATTTATCGGCGTATACCGCGCACTTTTTTCCCCTTAAAATCAGTGGAAAATCGTGGGTGCGTGATATACGCCGATACTGTTGCAGCAGTATTTGTTTTTTGAATTAGGTGCCGAGCGCCGCAGCCTACAGCCGAGCCGAGTGTACTGCACACTCGGTTAGGCTCGGCTACACTCGGCTCCGCTCGCAGCCACGCCGAGAGAAGCCGAACAAACAGGAAATCCGGCTCCGCGCCTAATTCAAAAACGAACACCGCCGCAACCCCGGGCAACGTGCGGATGGAGGACTGGACAGATCCCCGCAGACGGACACCTGGACGGACGCCGCCAGGAAGCCACAGACGGACACCTGGATGGACGCTGCGAGGAAGGCTGGACGGACCCCGCAGACGGACACCTGGACAAACCCCTCGCGAGGAAGCCACAGACGGACACCTGGACGGACGCCACAAGGAAGCCGCAGACGGACACCTGGACGGACGCCGCGAGGAAGGCTGGACGGCCCCCGCGCATGGCCGCAAACAGACGCCGGACCTAACAAGGCCGCCGATGGACGCCGGGCAAGACACCAAAACTGTAAGTAATTAATTTTTTTTTTTTCCCCAAGAATTTCCCTTCTAGATAAGGGGTGCGCGATATACGCCAGTGCGCGCTATAGGCAGATAAATACGGTATATATATATTTTCTACTTTCTGTTATAAAACATATCCAATGAAAAAAAATCAAATGTCTTCATAAATTTTGGCCAAAATCTATTCTGCTACATGTCTTTGGTTAAAAAAAAAAAAAATCCCAATAAGCGCATATTGATTGATTGGTGCAAAAGTTTTCACGTCTACAAACTATGGGATATATCAATGTTTCTCAACTCCAGTCCTCAAGGCTCCCTAAGGCCGGGTACACACGAACAAACATGTATGGTGAAAGCGGTCCGTCGGACCGTTTTCACCATACATGTCTGCCAGAGGGCTTCTGTACGATGGTTGTACACACCATCGTACAGAAGTCCGCGCGTAAACAATACGCGGGGCGTGTCCGCGGTGTCGCCGCGTCGATGACGCGGTGTCGCCGCGACAATGACGCAGCGACGTGGGCGGCCCGCCTTTAAAATGCTTCCACGCATGCGTCAAAGTCATTCGACGCATGCGAGGGACGGCGGGCGCCTGGACATGTACGGTAGGTCTGTACTGACGACCGTACATGTCCGAGCGGGCAGGATTCCAGCGGACTGTTTTAAAACAAGTCCAGGAATATTTGTCCGCTGGGAAAAGGCCCGGCGGGCAAATGTTTGCTGGAATTCGGCCCGCTCGCGCCCACACACGACCAAACATGTCTGCTGAAACTGGCCTGCGGACCAGTTTCAGCAGACATGTTTGGTCGTGAGTACGGGGCCTAACAGGTCATGTTTTTAGGCTTTCCCTTATTTTACACTGGTGATTTGATCAGTTTCACTGCCTTAGTAATTACCACACCCGGAAATCCTGAAAACATGACCTGTTGAGGTGCCTTGAGGACTGGAGTTGAGAACCACTGGTATATATACTGGAATTTACGCTATAGATGCTACACTGCAATGGTGGTGATCAGTGACTTATAGTGTGACTGCGATAGGCTGGCGGGCAATCTGGCGCTAACAGAACTAAGGGATTCCACTGAGGATCTGGTCTGGAGAGTTCATAGGAGAAATGTCTGGCTGATGTTGGAAGGAGGCATCCAAGTATCCAAGGACATTGTGAGTACAGACCTGAGTGTAGGATCCAGGTGACCAGGGAAGGCCCATCCATTATGGGCGCACCGGTGCCATCCCCTCTATCCACATCATCCCCTATATGGTTAATGGATAGATTCGTGCATTGAATAAATCTATCCACGGCCGTCACAGCCACCCCCTATTCAGGCATCCGGCCCCTTTCTGGATGCCGGGCACTTGAATTACAGCGGCGGGGGTGTTTGTTTGAAGCACCTGATTAGAGCCACAGGCTCTAATAGGCTTCAAAATAGGGTGGACTCGGAGTGCAGAGCATTGCGTCCGGAGCCCACCCAGGTGTGTTAGAAAAGAAAATTAATATTCGTTTTTCAAACACTGAATCGCCTCTCCGCCAAATCAGGAAGCGCGGGTCTGATACCCATTTCCGGATTGGCTGAAAGGTCAAGCGATCCTACTGGACGCTTGGGAGGAGGAGGGGAGACGCAGGGTGGAAGCCTCGGGGTGGAAGCCGATGTGATCTCAGAAGAGAAGAGGAAACAGGAGACGCTGCCAGGTGCCCGCCACAGCCTGATCCCCTGTCTGATGTGCCCACCGATCCCCGCCGATGTCTGCCCGCCGATCCCCGATGTGCCCGCTGATCCCTGCCGTTGTGCATCCACCGATCCCCGATGTGCCCACCGATCCCTGCCGTTGTGTGCCCGCTGATCTCCGCCGCTGTGTGCCCACCGCTCCCCAATGGGCCCGCCGACCCCCACAGCCGATGGGGTAAGTACCTGTGGACCAGCAGACAGCAGGGGGGGGTTGAGGTGCTGCAGGGGGGTGGTTGTTTGCCCCCCAAAACAAAAGGCCACTGCTGGTGACTGCTTGTTGCTGTCCATTCCCTTGACATCTAATAGGAGTCCACAAACTTTTTTAACAAAGGACCAGTTTACTGTTGTTCCGACTTTAGGGGGGTCCAGACTATGCCCAGTGCTGGTAAACAATGCCCCATCTTTGGTATTAGGGGAGGAATAGTGACCAATTGTTGGTGCTAGTGGAAGGTATTATGTCCCATTGTTGGTGACAGCGGGAGGAATAGTGCCCTATTGTTGGTGTCCATGGCAGGAATAATGACTCAAGGGCCAAATAAAGGCGAGCAAAGGGCCCCATTCGACTCCCAGGCTGCAGTTTGGAGACCACTGGAATAGAGGCACTGTTCTATGAAGTGGTAACAAAGTGAAGGGTATCCCCCTGTTACTGGTAAATGTTAATGAGGTATCCCACCACTCCCTGTGCCTTATCCAACCCCTAGGGCCTAGACCAGGGCTGGGGAATCTCGGCCCTCCAGCTGTGGTGAAACTGCAAATCCCATCATGCCTCTGCCTCTAGGAGTCATGCCTGTGATTGTCAGGGTCTTGCAATGTCTCATGGGACTTGTAGTTTCAAAACAGCTGGAGGGCCGAGTTTGCCCTCGCCTGGCCTAGACTGTTGATTGAGCCAGAAAGAGTGACCATTACCGTGTGCCTGGCTGCCCCTGCACTTATCTGGTAGAGGAACCTGGGGCAAATCAGCGCTACAGATGGATAGAAACCTTACCTATCAATACACTCATTATGAGGTCCTCGGCCGGTGCAGTTTTAGCAGGTACTTTAACAGAACCTGAGAAGAAGAAAGAGAGAGAGAAAGAGAGTGCTATGACTTTGTCTTCCAACAGGATCAAGTGATCTAGTGGTCTTGTCTTAATATTCTAAAGTGTTTGATGTATCAGTCATATTTATTGTCAAGAGGCTGAACTCTGATCATCTTTATATTCCTGAATTACTGCTTGTCTAGGCGGAATGTAATGCAGAACAATACTTACCGTATTTATCGGCGTATACCGCGCACTTTTTTGCCCTAAAAATCAGGGCAAAATCGTGGGTGCGCGGTATACGCCGATACCCGCTTTACCGCGCCGAGTTTTGAATACTGCGCCGACATATACAGAGCGCAGTACACTCGGGTATAGTCGGCCAGTCTCGGCTCCTTCCGCGCTCACGTCCTGGACGTACAGGACGTGAGCGCGAGTGTTGCCGAGCCTGCCTGACAATACACGAGTGTACTGCGCTCTGTATATGTCGGCGCAGTATTCAAAACTCGGCGCGGGAAACGAGCGGGGAGGACGCCGCAGAAGGACGCCGGACCCGACGAAGAGGACACCCGAAGCCCGCAGACGGACCCCGGACCCGACGAAGAGGACACCAGAAGCCACAGAAGGACTCCGGACCCGACGAAGAGGACACCCGAAGCCGCAGAAGGACGCCGGACCCGACGAAGAGGACACCCGAAGCCGCAGAAGGACTCCGGACCCGACGAAAAGGACACCCGAAGCCGCAGAAGGACGCCGGACCCGACGAAGAGGACACCCGAAGCCGCAGAAGGACTCCGGACCCGACGAAGAGGACACCCGAAGCCGCAGACGGACGCCGGACCCGACGAAGAGGACACCAGAAACAGCAGACGGACGCCGGACCCGACAAGGCCGCCGATGGACGCCGCGCAAGACACCAAAACTGTAAGTACAAAAAAAACGCTTTTTCCACAGGATTGGGGGCCACTTTAGGGGTGCGCGGTATACGCGGGAGCACGTTATACCGCGATAAATACGGTACCTTATTCCTCGCTCCTACAGACTTTCCATAAAGCACCTTCGCTTCTCCCAGTCACGTGGCTGCCCCTCGCTGATGTCATAGTGTACAGTGAAGGCCCAGTGGACACTGTAAGCCCCCCCCCCCCACATATTTGGGCAAGGAAAATTGTCGGCTGTGACCCACACAATAAAAATGACAGGTGCCACTCAAGGTTCCACCAGGTCCTCTTATAGGACAAACCTGCTAGGAGTTCCGCCAAGGACAGAGCTCGTCCCCGGTAAAAACTTCCAGTAGGGAAAGGAAGTCCTAAAAGTCCCATATGACCGCAAAACCCTTTGAGGAGTTGTAGGACAGCCTCAGCCCAGGCTCCAACTAGGCCACGCCCGCCAATGCGTTTAGCTCCGCCACCGGAGGCTTAATTATGACCACTTTTGGTCGGTCCTGACCACTGCAAGACTGGGGACATCCCTCAAGAGATGCAGCTTTGGAGTTGCTCTCATCCAATCATCCAGCCATTACAATTTGGTTCTTGTCAAAAAGTCACTCTAATCCTTCCGCTTGCTTATTGTTTCTGCTTTCAACACATCAACTTCAGGGGCAACATGTTCACACATTTTTCACAGGGTTTCGCTGTGATGTGCGACTTTTAGGCTGCCACAAGAATAAGGTGAGCTTTTCTCTGCATTACACCTTCCCCATTACACCCCCCCCCCCTAATTCCTGAATATACAGGGGTGGGCAATTATTATTAAAGTGGAGGTTCACCCAAAATATACATTTTTAACATTAGATTTAGGCTAATTGTGGGAAGCAGAAACGTTTTTTTTTTTTTAAATCAATGCCGTACTTACCGTTGTAGAGATAGATGTTCTCCCGCCGCTTCCGGGTATGGGCTTCGGGACTGGGCGTTCCTATTTGATTGACAGCCTTCCGACCGTCGCATACAACGCTTCACGAGTTTCCGAAAGTAGCCAAACGTCGGTGCGCAGGCGCCCTATAGAGCCGCACCGACGTTCGGCTTCTTTCGGCAACTGGTGACGCGCTGTATGCGACCATCGGAAGGCTGTCAATCAAATAGGAGCGCCCAGTCCTGAAGATCATACCCGGAAGCGGCGGGAGAACATCTATCTCTACAACGGTAAGTATGGCATTGATTTAAAAAAAAATACCTGTTTCTGCTTCCCTTAATTAGCTTAAATCTAATGCTAAAAAATTTTTTTCGGGTGAACTCCCGCTTTAAAGTGGAACTTCACTTTCTCGGTCAACATGAACCGTTTTTAATCCTTATACTGCCAACATTAGTCATTAGATAGGAAGGTATATTATATTTACTATTTTTTTTTTGGCCTAGGCCTTTACAGGAGGAGGGTTTTTCACAGCTAACCACATACCGTCTACCTGCGCTAAGGGCAGATGGATTCCAGGAAAAAATGCTACATGAATCATCTGCCCTTACTCAAGATGGCCACGGCTAGAAATGCTAGGAGTAGACACGTGCACTGCGAAAAAATTTGTACTTTTTCGTTTCGTTCGTTTTTTTTTTTGTTTTTTTTTTAGGGTCATTCGTTATGATCGAAATTCGTAAAATTCGAAGATTCAGAAATTCGTAAATTGAAAATTCAAAAACTCGGAAATTAGAAAATTTGCAAATTCAATCATTTGAAAATGTGAATATCTGGAAATGAGAAAATCTGAAAATTCATAAATTCAATAATTCGGAAATTCATAAATTCGGAAATGGGAAAATCTGGAAAATTTGGAAATAAGAAAATCCGGAAAATTGAAAATTCAGAGATTTAAAAACCTGGAAATGTGAAAATTCGGAAATGTTACGTTTTGAAAATCCGAAAATAAGAAAGAAAATTAGAACATTTGAGATGATCGCTAACGTATAATAACTATAAAATTATAGGTGTTGGAACTTCCTTTCAAATTTGGCTGTTAGTAAACGTAATGAATACAAAATGTATCCAAAGTTACAAATTATCCAAAATAACGAATGCCGCATCTAAACGAATGGAACGGAACAAATAAACAATATAGGGACAGATTCACAGTGAGAGTACGCCGGCGTATCTACTGATACGCCGGCGTACTTTCAAATTTCCCGCGTCGTATCTTTAGTTTGAATCCTCAAACCAAGATACGATGGCTTCTGGGTTCGATCCGACAGGCGTACGGCTTTGTACGCCTTTGGATCGTAGGTGCAATACTTTGGCGCCCGCTGGGTGGAGTTTACGCGTCGTTTTCCGCGTCGGGTATGCTAATTAGCTTTTTCCGTCGATCCACGAAGGTACGCGTGGCCGTTGCATTCTCTTACGTCGTCGCTAGTCGGCTTTTCCCGGCGTATAGTTAAAGCTGCTATTTCGTGGCGTATAGATAGACTCGCCATGTTAAAGTATGGCCGTCGTTCCTGCGCTGAATTTTGAATTTTTTTTTGCGTAAGTTGTCCGTGAATAGGAAAGGACGTAACTCACGTCTACGTTCAAAAAATGACGTTGGTGCGACGTCATTTCGCGCAAAGCACGGTGGGAAATTTTCGAAACGGAGCATGCGCATTTCAATCGGCGCGGGGACGCGCTTCATTTAAATGAATCACGCCCCTTACCCGCCCAATTTGAAATACGCGCCGAGAAATACACTACGCCGCCGTAACTTACGGCGCGAAATCTTCCTGGATTCAAAATTCCGCCAGGTAAGATACGGTGGCGTAGCGTATCTCTGATGCGCTGCGCCAGGGCAATTCTTTGTGAATCTGGCCCATATTGTTTAATATGTGATTGCGGTGCACTTATTTGGTGTTAAAGCGGTGGTTCACCCTGAAAAACAAGTTTCTAGCATGCCATTCAGCATAGTAGCGCGAGCTACAGTATGCCTTTATATATTTTTTGGGCGCCGTACTCACTGTTTAATCGCGTAGTAAAGTTTCAGACTCCCCGCGGGGAATGGGCGTTCCTATGCAGAGGGAACGTGATTGACGGCCGGCTATGGAGCGTCACGCTTCCCGAGAAGAGCCGGAGTAGGACTCGGCTGTTCACGGCGCTATACGCCGCCTGCGCACAGACGTCGGAGCTGACTGTGCAGGCGCTGTGAAGAGCAAAGTCCTATTTCGGCTCTTCTCGGGAAGCGTGACGCGCCATAGCCGGCCGTCAATCACGTTCCCTCTGCATAGGAACGCCCATTCCCCTGAAACTTTACTACGCGATTAAACAGTGAGTACGGCGCCAAAAAAATATATATAGGCATACTGTAGCTCGCGCTACTATGCTAAATGGCATGGTAGAAAAAAAAAATATTTTTTTTAGGGTGAACCCCCGCTTTAAATTAGGAACAGGGGCTCCCAATGGAAGATTTAACCTCTTTTTGGATTTTGCATCACATTCTGTCCTGATAATTTTTAGAACGGGCAAATCTCCCCAACAGGGACATGGACAGTAGAAAGTCCCCCTATTTCTCTGCAGTAGTGAGTCCCCCTATTTCTCTGCAGTAGTGAGTCCCCCTATTTCTCTGCAGTAGTAAGTCCCCCTATTTCTCTGCAGTAGTGAGTCCCCCTATTTCTCTGCAGTAGTGAGTCCCCCTATTTCTCTGCAGTAGTGAGTCCCCCTATTTCTCTGCAGTAGTGAGTCCCCCTATTTCTCTGCAGTAGTAAGTCCCCCTATTTCTCTGCAGTAGTAAGTCCCCCTATTTCTCTGCAGTAGTGAGTCCCCCTATTTCTCTGCAGTAGTGAGTCCCCATATTTCTCTGCAGTAGTGAGTCCCCCTATTTCTCTGCAGTAGTGAGTCCCCCTATTTCTCTGCAGTAGTGAGTCCCCCTATTTCTCTGCAGTAGTGAGTCCCCCTATTTCTCTGCAGTAGTGAGTCCCCCTAAAACGACTTACCTGGCGGAGGCTGATTGTGAACATTTTGAGATGATGACTTAGGCGTTAAAGTAGAAGCGTGATTCAAGCCATTTTCTGCTGGCGCCGGCCTGGGCTCGCTGTTGGCTTCCTGTGGAACATCGCCAGCTTCAACCTAAAAAACAAAAACAAAAAAACAGACAGTAATGTTTAAATGATAGGTCAATCAAGAGCAATAACTTTTCAAACATGAAAACAATGCTGATAAACAACGGGGCCACCACTCATTCTACCAGCTGGGATGAGGGGGTCCCTGCCCTTCTGGGGGGGCAGCTGTAATAGAGAAACCAGCAGGGGCTACCATATGGGCAGTCGTCAATCCAGATTTCACCCATCATGACAGGCTTTGCCCAGAGGGCCTTCAGGGATTCAATCTTCCAGCTAGGGTTCACCACCCTGGACCTGTATAGCACCCTACCGGAAAATACCAGGCAACTCCGTAACAATCAGAGAGGACACAGGAGCCTCTACCTATCGCCCATAGGAGCCCGCAATCCACTGCCTGTAGGAGCTCGCAACCCGCCCATAGGAGCCTGCAAACCGGCCACCTGTAAGAGCCTGCAACCCGCCCATAGGAGCCCGATACCTGGCCGATGCTCGCTGCCCATAGTAGCCTGTCTGCCTTCAACCAATGGTGCAAGTGCCAGGGTAGGGGAGTGGGTGTCGCCGACTGACCAACCACAAGGGTAGGGAGGGGGGTTGTTTGCTGCCCCCCCCCCCCCAAAGAGGACTTCTTGACTTGTTTTGCCAGTGTCCAATCACATGTAGGTGGCAGCATAACCCTATTGTAAGGATTTCAGAAGAAATCTGTGTGAAACAACACAAGGTGCCACCTTAGGAAGTTGTGTGCTAAGGAAGCCCAGAGCTGGGCTCTGTGTGCCCATAGACACACATAGTGCAGTTAAGCCATGTCCCAATAATCCCTCCTCACAGGAGCTTGGCTGACAGCAGCAGGGGGCCCAAAGCTCCCTCGGCTTTCAGTGTCTCTTGTGACCAATTTAAGCGTATGTCCTTGTTCACATAGGGGATATACAGTATACATACATATATACATACACCAATGAATACACACAGCAGTCAAACAAGATTTTACACTCACACCTAACTGCGTAATTTTCCATTTTTGCAAAGCACAACATTTTAGCGCATTATTGGGCAGTTAAGAACTGCTCTTGTTTGCTCGTAGAAACCAACAGGATTATCCATTTAATTCTCCAATATTTCAATGGGAGAATGAAAGGAACCTGATTGGCTGTTTTGAACAAGTAAACAACTTTTCCACTGAGCAGTTTGATAAATCCGATCCCTTATTTTTACTAATGGTAAAAACAGACACAAGCTCTGGCGCCATCTAGTGAGTACCAAGCACATCGGTGAAAGTATAAGCTCACCTTTAAGAGCATGTTATGTTACACCTGTATTTAGACTGTAACCTTCAACATATTTCAACCTTTTTTTTGCATTTGTAAAACATTTTTGTTTCACCCGGGATGGCCCTCCTATCCACGATCCCTGGATCATTTGATTTTGCTTATAGGCTCCATTCACACTTGTGTGACCAGTCATGCAACTTTGGACATCGGAGTTGCTGACAAGTCGTTCGGCATGTTTTCCAATGATAACCAGGGCTTTTTTTTAGGGGGAACTTGGTGGAACTCAGTTCCACCACCTCTGGCTCAGACCCTTGGTAGGGGGGGCTGCTAACCACAATCACTTGTAAACACAGAAGTCTGGTTTCTGTGTTTACAAGTGACAGCTCCGTAATCTGTGCAACCCCCCCTGAACTCTGCACTCTGTATGCAATGCAATCCTGGTATTTAATGCCCCTTGAAGACTCACCTACTGTTCGTGAAATTTGACTGACCACATCCACTATTTGATGCGATTTGGAGGGTGTATGTGGGTGGAGGGTTTTTTTTTGGGGGGGGGGGGGGGGGTCATGGTTGAGTTCCAGCACCTATTGTTTAAAAAAAAAAAGCCCTGATGTTAACCATTCATATATGTGTGATATAAAGTTGCAGCAACTTCAAAGTAGTTCATTCACTACTTTGGTTCGACTTTCGTGCAACTTGAGGGCCATAGACTTCAATGTTAACCTTCAGAAGTTGCATGAAAGCCGTACCTGAATGTTATACAATGCAACTTGTGTGCAACAGTTGTCCATTATCACTGGTCAAAGCCAAAGTCGCAAACCAAGTTGCACCCATCCAAAGTTGCGTCAAAGTTGCACCAAATTTGCACTCCAAATTCGGTGCAACGTTGGAGTCATACAAGTGTGAAAGGAGCTGAGATGCCCTCAGACACTTCATTGCAGCAGCAAGGGCAGCCATTTCTTGCCATTGGAATTCGACAGCTATACCCTCCCCTGGGGAATGGGCAATTAAATTAGACTCCATAAGGGACCTGAAACACTTGTTGGCACCAGAAACAGGAAGGGAGGACCAATTTTCCCACACCTGGACGGTGCGGTCCATGTTCCGCTACTCCTTCGAATTTCAGGTCTGGGTCAAAGAAGACCATGATGGAGTGTCCCTGGCCTTATCCTTGCTCCTATCCTGCTTTCTACTTTGCTTACTCCCAAAGCACCTCCTTACATAGTTGCTCTTTTACAGCTGACACCTACTTTTCTCTACGATGATACATAAGAGATACCGTATTTATCGGCGTATAACACGCACTTTTTTCCCCTTAAAATCAGCGAAAAATCGTGGGTGCACGTTATACGCCGATCCTCGCTGTCTCAGAGCGCCACCGACAAAGACCGAGCCGAGTGTACTGGGCACTCGGCTAGGCTCGGCCACACTCGGCTCCGCCCGCAGCCACGCGAATGAAGCCGAACACACCGGAAATCCGGCTCTGCACAGCTCGACCGAGGCGCCAAACTCAAACACACAATGTTGCAACCCCCGGCAGACAGACGCCGGATAAGGCCGCCGATGGACGCGATGCCGGGCAAGACAGCAGACGGACACCGACAAGGCTGGACGGACCCCGCGCAAGGCGGCAGATGGACGCCGGACAAGGCTGCCGATGGACGCCGGGCAAGACATCCAAAATGTACGTTTTTTTCCTTAAACTTCCCTTCTAAGCTTGGGGTGCGCGTTATATGCCGATAAATACGGTAGTTAAATTGCAGATGTGGTTCTCTATACACTAATTGAATTTCATGTTTCATGACAGTTGCTCTTTCCCCCAATGTACTAGGTTAAATTTGCTATAAGTATGGGCTTTGTGGGTGTATATCTAATATTACTTTATACTGAACAATATTTTTGCCAAAATAGGCCCTACCCCGAAAATAAGACCTCATTGGGGAGGGCTGCAATATAAGTTCTACCACGAAAATAAGCCCTAGTAAAGTTAATGTTAAAAAAAAATTATCCACTTTGTAAAACTTCCACACTGGTAAAAGGTGCTGTGTCACCCCCCCCCCCCCCCCCTGCAACGATCATGCAAAATACCCCATCCACAGCAGCCGCTGACCCGCCGGAGGTCTTCCTCCCGGCTGAATTCTGCGGACCCTCATTCTGCAATGCTTGGAGCCGGCTGACGTCAGCGGGAATCTTGGAGCGAAGAAGAGCTGAGGCATGTTACATGATCGCTGAGGGCTGCTGTAAGCCACAAAAGCAGACACTGCACCCTATACTGGCACAATCCTCCCAGAAAACAGACTACATAATCTTAAAAGTACTTTAACCAAGATGTTTTTTGGGGGATTAAAATTACAACCTGACTGGCAGCATTTTACAGAGCACAGTGGGGACAATTGATGTGGGCACAGTGGCGACAATTGATGTGGGCACTGTGGGGAACAATTGATGTGGGCACAGTGGGGACAATTGATGTGGGCACAGTGGGGACACAATTGATGTGGGCACAGTGGGGACACAATTGATGTGGGCACAGTGGCGACAATTGATGTGGGCACAGTGGGGACAATTGATGTGGGCACAGTGGGGACAATTGATGTGGGCACTGTGGGGAACAATTGATGTGGGCACAGTGGGGACAATTGATGTGGGCACAGTGGGGACAATTGATGGCATTGCACAGTGGCTGCGTTTGATGGCACAATGGCTGCGTTTGGCATGGCACAGTGGTGACAATTGATGGCACAGTGGCGACAATTGATGGCACAGTGGCGACAATTGATGGCACAGTGGCGACAATTGATGGCATGGCACAGTGGCTGCCTTTGATGGGCACAGTGGCTGCCTGTGATGGGCACAGTGAGGCTGCAATTGTCTTTTTTTTTTTTATTCATTTGTTTGCGCCCCCCTAAAAATTTTGAGCACCAGCCGCCACCGGGTGTACAACCACTTTAAACAATTTCTTCTACAAAAAGTCGTAATTCCTTTAACTTTTTTATTTCAACAGAGAAAGGTCAAAGATGAATAACATTTTCTTGTGTCTAAAATAGCGTCTCCAGTGACTGATGCCCTAGATCAGGTGTTCTCTGGAGACCAGCGTACGAAGGGTACATTCTAATGGCCTCATTCACATATAATGTTCCCGCGGATGGATGGGAACATCACATTGTGAGATGATTTCTCACGGCGTGTGTAAATTGGACGTAGAGCAAATGTAGGTCAGGACGGCAACAAGTGATTTATAATTTAAAGAAAAGTTGATCGTATTTTTAGCTCTACAATTAAGACGAGTCAATGCGGGGGAAGGGAAAATGCTATTAAAATATCTCTGTAAAAGCAAGCCTCGGCCTAGAGTAGTGCGTGGGCAGAGGGAACACATTTTAGATGGGGATGTATAATTGATGATGTTACACATTAGAGCGGAGTATTAAAATCTGCAGTTCTGCAACTGCTATGGAGTGCAAAAAAGAACTGGAATGGTCAGGTTGGGTATTCAGGCACCTGTTACTGTTATATGCAAGACTAGCTTCCAAGTATAGGTCTAATTGGAGTGCCCCCCATGACCGATGTCATCTAAAAGCCAATGATGTGCTTGCTCCAGCAATAGGGACTCTGATGGCAGGGATGGACTGGCCATTGGGACTACAGGGTGTTTCCCGGTGGGCCGATGGCTCGGTGGGCCGGCGGCTCGGTGGGCCGGCTTCAGTGACAGCAGACCACCACCCCCCTCCACACCTCTGTCTCTCCCTCCCCGCAGTGCTCACCTGGGGGGGAACAAAGAAGCAGGGACGACGACAGAGGAGCATGGGGGGAGGGGACATACAGCTAAATCAACAGCTATGGCCTGAGAGTTGTCCCATAAGGGGGGGCACCAAACTGATTATTTGCCCCGGGTGAAATAATGTATAGCTTCCCCACTGGTACTGCCTATAAGAGTACCAGTACCAGCCGTTCTACTCTAATAAAGTAGAACGGCTAGTGGCTGGTGAAGGGGGAGAGGGGGCTTGGGTGGTCGGGGGGGTTCAGGAGTTGTCCGGCCGCCATAGGAGAGACCTGTCAAAGTGGGCCAGTCTGGATGAAGTCCAGGGCCAAATTTCTGTCCCAGTCCAGCCCTGTCTGATGGGGACCCTGAGGTAAGGGGGAATCTGATAGGGGTCGTGCTGTAGGGGGGATTCCAATAGAAACCCTGATGTTAGGCCGCGTACACACGATCAGTCCATCCGATGAGAAGGGTCCGGAGGACCGTTGTCATCGGTTAACCCATGAAGCTGACTGATGGTCTGATGTGCCTACACACCATCGGTTAATGAAACGATCGGGTCAGAACGCGGTGACCTAAAACACAACGACGTGCTGAAAAAAAACGAAGTTCAATGCTTCCAAGCATGCGTCGACTTGATTCTGAGCATGCGTGGGTTTTTAACCGATGCTTTTGCATACTAACGATCGGTTTTGACCTATCGGCCAGGCGTCCATCGGTTCAATTTTAAAGCAAGTTCTCATTTTTTTGACCGAAGGATAACTGACCGATGGGTCCCACACACGATCGGTTTGGACCGATGAAAACGGTCCTTCGGTCCGTTTTCATCGGTTTTGACCGATCGTGTGTACGCGGCCTAAGGGGGAACTCTGATGGGGCCCCTGATGCTGGGGGGACTCCAATGGGGACCCTGGTGTAAGAGGGAACTCTGATGGGGCCCCTGATGTAATGGGGACTCTAATGGGAACCCTGATGTAAGGAGGGAGGGGACTTTGATGTGGACCGTGATGTAATGGGGGCTCTGAGGCGGACCCTGATGTAAGGGGGACTCTGAATGAATGAATGAATGAATGAATGACTTGTATAGCGCTACTCATGCGAACTGAATCGCCTCTAGCCGCTTTTTTCCAGCCAGAGTCTGCTTGGCTGGTGCGGTCATTGTACTCCGTAGGATCGTGACACTCTACTGGGAACCCTGATGTAATGGGGGCTCTGATGGAGACCCTGATGTAAGGGGGGGCTTGGCTGGGGACCCTGATGTAAGTGGATGGGTGCTCTGCTGGGGACCCTGATGTAAGGGGACTATGATGGAGACCCTGATGTAATGGGGGCTCTGATGGATCCATGATGTAAGGGGGCTCTGATGGAGACCCTGATGTAAGGGGGGGCTCTGATGGAGACTGTGATGTAATGGGGGCTTTGATGAAGACCCTGATGTAAGGTGGACTGTGATGGACACCCTGATGTAAGGGGGAATATGAAGGACACCCTGATGTAAGGGGGAATCTGATGGAGACCCTGATGTAATGGGGGCTCTGATGGAGACCCTGATGTAATGGGGGCTTTGATGAAGACCCTGATGTAAGGGGGGGCTCTGCTGGGGACCCTGATGTAATGGGGGCTTTGATGAAGACCCTGATGTAAGGGGGGCTCTGCTGGGGACCCTGATGTCAGGGGACGGGGGCTCTGCTGGGGACCCTGATGTAAGGGGGGCTCTGATGGAGACCCTGATGTAAGGGGGGGGGCTCTGCTGGGGACCCTGATGTAAGGGGACGGGGGCTCTGCTGGGGACCCTGATGTAAGGGGACTATGATGGAGACCCTGATAGATCCATGATGTAAGGTGGACTGTGATGGACACCCTGATGTAAGGGGGAATATGAAGGACACCCTGATGTAAGGGGGAATCGGATGGGAACCCTGATCTAAAGGGGGAATCCAATAGGGAGCCTAATGTAATGTGAGCAGCACAGTGGCTAAGTGGTTAGCACTTCCACCTTCCAGCACTAGGGTCATTGGTTTGAATCCCAACCACAACAATACCTGCTTGGAGTTTGCATGTTCTCCCTGTGCGGGTTTCCTCCCACATTCCAAGGGTTGGGGACCTTAGATTCAGTCCTTGAGGGCAGGGACTGATGTGAATGTACAATATATACATAAAGCGCTGCGTACATTGATGACACTATATAAGTGCCTGAAATAAATAAAGTGGTGACTCTGATGTATGAGTGAATCTGCTGGGGACCCCGATATAATGGTGCACTCATTCACTTATTATTATTATACAGGATTTATATAGCGCCAACAGTTTACGCAACTCTTTACAACTTGTACTGATGTATTTTTTGGCCCACGAATATTAGTAAAATATAAGACGTGGCCCTTGCACTGAAAGGTTTGGAGACCCCGGGTCTAGGTGGGAAGAACATTCCCATATAATGCCGGTCATGGCCCGTCTACCTCTTTCTTCACTTCTTCCTCGTCCTCCAGCGTCAGGGCGGCCAGCTGTCTCGATCTCTGCTCCATCAAATTCACATATCTAATTGGATTCGATAAAGCTTCAATCACATCTGCGAAAAATAAAAATAAAATGATACAGTGTTTTTATATGAAGGATAATGTGACTTTTACACTCATTTGTGGATTGTAGAAGTTCTGCAAATAAAAAAATACCAAGGCTTTAAATGGATCAAAGAAATCCTTGCTGGCTTCTCCTGCCCTTCTCCACCATATCCGGCGGTATACCCCACACTGCCGCATTTGGTGCAAAACATGAACTTTGTAAACGATTTGCTGTGACACCCTGGTCTGTGTGAAGCAAATATTGTCTAAATATATTGGTCCTGTGTATTCTTCCTTAAAGCGGGAGTTCACCCAAAAATCAACTTTCTGCAGTTAGATCCAGCATACTGCTGACATCTGCAGTATGCTGGTCTTTTTTATTTTATTTTGGTACTTATCGTTTTAGCAGTATTTCTTCTATGCCTCCAGGCGGGGATTACTTCCGGGTATAGGCGTTCCCTTCAAGACAAGCAAGTTGATTGACAGCCTTCGATAGCGCGTCACGGCTTCCGAAGATACACGAGTGACGCTCGGCAATTTACGGCGCCTGCGCAGTCAGCTCTACACGGCAGGCGCAGGCGCCGTAAACAGCCAAGTGTCATCTCGGCTGTTTTCGGAAGCCGTGACGCGATATCGAAAGCCGTCAATCAACTTGCTTGCCTTCGGGAATGCCCATTCCCCGAAGGATTCCCCGCTCGGAGCCATAGAAAAAATACGGCTATAACGATAAGTACCAAAATAAATAAAAAAAGACCAGCATACTGCAGATGTCAGCAGTATGCTGGATCTAACTGCAGAAAGTTGATTTTTGGGTGAACTCCCGCTTTAAATCTCGGTGTGCTTTGTGTATTTCTTCTAGATCTGTGCAGTAATCAAGTGTGAGACTTCCTCTGTGTAGGAGTTTCCTGTATTAACCACTTGACATCCGCCCGCCGTCAAATGACGGCGGGCGAAATGCTCTATTGTTCCGACATGACGTCATATGACGTCCTGTCATTTAAAGCCTCTAGGGCCTCTACCCGTTGCGTCACTGGAAACACAGTGCGCATGCCCGGCGGCCGCGATGGCGGCCGGGCACCCGCTATTGCCCAGTAACTGAGCAGGGACGTGGAGCTCTGTGTGTAAACACACAGATCCACGTCCTGTCAGGGAGAGATGATACCGATCTGTGTCCCTTGTACATAGGGACATAGATCGGTCACCTCCCCAGTCACCCCCCTCCCCCTACAGTTAGAACACACCCAGGCTACACATTTAACCCCTTCCCCGCCCCCTAGTGGTTAACCCATTCAATGCCAGTCACATTTATACAGTAATTAGTGCATATTTACAGCACTGTTCACTGTATAAATGTGAATGGTCCCAAAAATGTGTCAAAAGTGTCCGATGTGTCCGCTATAATGTCGCAGTCCCGAAAAAAAAACGCAGATCGCCGCCATTCCTAGTAAAAAAATCAATAAAATAAAAAAATTAGTTCGGTATTTTGTAGGCAATATAACTTTTGCGCAAACCAGGTTATTGTGTTTTTTTTTTTTTACCAAAAATATGTAGAAGAATACGTATCGGCCTAAACTGAGAAAAAAAATATTTGTTTAAAAAAAAAATGGGATATTTATTATAGCAAAAAGTAAAAAATATTGTGTTTTTTTTCAAAATCGTCGCTCTTTTTTTGTTTATAGCCCAAAAAATAAAAACCGCACAGGCGATCAAATACCACCAAAAGAAAGCTCTATTTGTGGGGAAAAAAGGACGTCAATTTTGTTTGGGAGCCACGTCGCACGACCGCGCAATTGTCAGTTAAATGCTACGCAGTGCCGGAAGCTAAAATCTCGTCTGGGCAAGAAGGGGGTGTATGTGCCCAGTAGGCAAGTGGTTAAAGACCGGTCACTGCTCTTCTCTCTCCTTGTGCAGCTTGACTGGTCTTGTCTCCACCCCCTCTTGTGGTTTTCTACAGGCAGCCCTTAGTGGGTGGAGCATCTGGGCTCCTCCCACAGCTCTGTTTTCTCTCCTTGTACAGGTTGACTGGCATGTCTGCAAGCTAGTGCACGAGATATGTAAATAACCTGTCACTCAAGCAAGGACTTTGGTCTTTATAGGGAAGTCTGTTTTATTTCACTGAACAATAAAGAGGATTGCTCAGAGCTGGATTAACTCTGTGTGGCAAGACTGGGCACAGATGATAGGAAATCTTATTCTCTACATTGTGACATCAAAAAATCAAAAAATAAATAAAAATGTGGGATTTAAATTCACTTTAAGTCAATGGAGCGCTTTAGTAACCCATTAACAAAAAAACAAAAAACAAATTGGCGTTCAGGATCGCCTCCCAAACGCCTGACAGCAGCTGCTTAGCCGTCCCCTAAAAAAAGCGTTCCACTGCGGATCACTGCCCAAATGTGAACCTTCGCCTCTGTGAAAAGATTTTTCATAAACCTATAATAGAAAAATGACGTCTATATCTATTTATGTATAGTGATAATTAAAGATTTAGGCCCAGATTCTCAAAGGGCTTACGACGGCGCAACGCAATGTGCGCCGTCGTAAGTCCTAATCTGGGCCGTCGTATCTATGCGACTGATTCTTAGAATCAGTTACTGTGATACATTTGCCTATATGTCTCAGTGTACTGCTCCCTGCAAGCCATGGGTAGAGGTAGAAAGGAATTTCATGTGTGATTCATTCCTCTGACCGGTTATTGACGTGCTAATGTCCCCTCACTATTCTATAGGTTAATTGATCTATTGTGTTGTGTAAAGAAGATCTGTGTTTACCCTTAAAAGATGTGTATTGTATCATCAGGCTAAATGATTAGAGAAGTAGTATGTTAATTATTCTGATTGCTTCAGTGTATTAATTAACTCCCCTGATGTCTTTATCTAAAGAAACGTGTCTGCATGGTCGGCTCCGACTTGTCTCCTATAATCTGTATGGGAAACCCCACTGTGTGAGGGGGGCGTTCCTAACAGGTTGTAACCACATATAAGCTGAGTTTTTGTGTCAATAAAGTGTCTTGGTTCCAGCAGTAAGCTTGGCATGTGTGGCTTTCTGGGCGATTCCAGGGATATCCCTCCTCGTGGACTATTGGGGTGATTTTCGTTATGGGAAGAAGGGAACGTTGACGGGGATATCATACCGATACCGTCACAAATTGGTTGGCAGCAGCGGGATTTTCCCTTCTACTCTCCTTTACACCTGGATTCCAAGCAGACACTGGAAGAACTACTGGAAGTTCGTGGAAGGATTGCTAGCAACAAAACCAAGCGGGTCATCATAGCAGAATCAATGGAGCTAGACCAGGAGGACGGGATTGCAGCAACGCCAGCAGTACAAGAGATGGAGACACCAGTGATTCAGGAGGAGGAATCGCCAGCCAACAAGCTAATGAGAGAGAATCTAGCGTGGTTCGGCCCGAACCCAACGCCGGATGTGGTACTGAAAGTGATGGACATGTTAGTAAACGCAGAACTACAGTTAAAACTGGCAGCAGTCCAACAAGCAGCCGCACCTTCTCCAAACAGTGAGTACAGCACAGCAGACGCAAGGAAGATTCCGTTTAGCGCTTTTAAAGCTTTTGATGAAAAGGACTGTGAGATTGATAACTTCCTGGCGGATTTTGAGCGACAATGTAACCTGCACCGAATAGCTAGAAGAGAGTGGGTCGCAATATTGTCAGGCAAACTGTCAGGCAAAGCTTCTGATGCTTTCCGGACCGTGCCAGATCAGGATATCCATAGCTACGCCCGGGTTAAAGAAGTGCTCCTGGCTCGTTATGCAGTAACCCCAGAGTCCCACCGACAGAAGTTCAGGGACTCACGCAAAACCACGAAAGACTCTTATGCGGAATGGGCATGCCAGTTGTCCCGGTCGGCCTCTAACTGGGCTAACAGCAGCCAGGCCACCACCGCAGAGGACATTTTGCAACTAATGCTCCTGGAGCAATTTTACAATCACATCCAGACGGATGTCAAAGATTGGGTGAGAGATCGCAGGCCCATGACTCTACCAGAGGCCGCTAAGTTGGCGGATGAATATGCGGATACTCGCAAGACGAACCAGATCACACCACAGGAACAACCTCCACCACAAACGGTGCCCTCACACCCACCAGCCGCTAGATACCAACCTCCTAACAGACCGGTGAGATCTAGCCCTCACTATCCACGCCAGGAGGGCAACGAACAACGCTGCTTCCGGTGCAAACAGCTGGGTCACTTCAAGCAGAATTGCCCCATGAATGACAACACCAGGTCAAATTGGTCTCAACCTGGGTACCGCCCACCAGCAGCAGCCCATTGTGTAGACTCGGCTTGGGATCCCCAGGAGCGGGGTCGGGAAGAACCATTGGGCACCCCTTACGAAGCCCTCATGGTACAATCTGCTATTACGGACAACAGGGAACACCATTGTCAGCTGGTCATGGGCTCCAGCCCTGAGCCGGAGGGGCCCTGGAGGGAGCTGGGCAGAAAGAGGCACCGCCGGCCACCCTTCAAGAAGAAGAGGTCCTGGAAGCCGTATAACAAGCTGACCTGGGAGGAGAAGAAGCGACTGGAGGAGAGGGAGTCGCAGCGGGCGTCCCAGATGCGGGCCGAGATGTTCGCCAAGGGCCCACCGGTGGCCCCTTACACCACCACCCAGTTCCTGATGATGAAGGACCACGTGGAGAGCCTGCAGGACATGAGCAAGCAGGAGCTGATCCGTGAGTACATGGAGCTGGAGGAGTGCATAAGCCGCATGGAGGAGGAGAACAACCACCTGAGGTCACAGCAGGCTGACCCCCCCAGGCTCCATGAACTGGAGATGGAGCTGGAGAAGCTCCAAGAGGAGAACCGGCGGCTGCGGAGGGAGCAGGGGGTGGCTGACCTTATGGGGCTCTGAGTCCCCTCCCCCCCCCCCCCCCGGACTCTGAGCACCAGTGCTACAGCATTTCAACAAATATAACTTTTTCTTTTTATGAATCTCCTGTGATTGTCACTTCAGAGCCATAACCTGCCCCCTCCCATAGCGGGACACCTAGACGGCGGCGCACAGACCCATTCGCTGTCTTCACACTGACTTCTGGTGACTTTGCAGATCGCACAAAGACTTGGGGACTGACCGGCGTGTGATCTGACGACCCGGTGACATACCTGAGTCTGAAGCAGTTGCCAAGGGAGGTCAGTCATGCCAAACGGAGTTAACCTCGGACTAAAAGCTCTGAACCCGTCAACCCTACTGGACCAGGGAAGGTCCAACCGGATTTGCCGGAGCAGGGAGCAAAAGGGGGGCCATTGTGATACATTTGCCTATATGTCTCAGTATACTGCTCCCTGCAAGCCATGGGTAGAGGTAGAAAGGAATTTCATGTGTGATTCATTCCTCTGACCGGTTATTGACGTGCTAATGTCCCCTCACTATTCTAAAGGTTAATTGATCTATTGTGTTGTGTAAAGAAGATCTGTGTTTACCCTTAAAAGATGTGTATTGTATCATCAGGCTAAATGATTAGAGAAGTAGTATGTTAATTATTCTGATTGCTTCAGTGTATTAATTAACTCCCCTGATGTCTTTATCTAAAGAAACGTGTCTGCATGGTCGGCTCCGACTTGTCTCCTATAATCTGTATGGGAAACCCCACTGTGTGAGGGGGGCGTTCCTAACAGGTTGTAACCACATATAAGCTGAGTTTTTGTGTCAATAAAGTGTCTTGGTTCCAGCAGTAAGCTTGGCATGTGTGGCTTTCTGGGCGATTCCAGGGATATCCCTCCTCGTGGAATATTGGGGTGATTTTCGTTATGGGAAGAAGGGAACGTTGACGGGGATATCATACCGATACCGTCACAGTTACGCATAGATATCCATTAGATCCGACAGGCGTAAGGCTCTTACGCCGTCGGATCTTAAATGCAATTTTTTTTTTCGCCGCTAGGTGTCGCCTCCGTTGTTTTCTCCGTCGGGTATGCAAATGAGCAAAATACACGAATTCCCGAACGTACGGTCGACGCAGTGAAGATACAACGTTTACGTTAGATTTGCGACGCGTAAAGTTGCCCCTGCTATATGAGGGGCAACCAATGTTAAGTATGGCCGTCGTTCCCGCGTCGAAATTTAAAAATGTACGTTGTTTGCGTAAGTTGTCCGTGAATGCGGCTGGACGCCATTTACGTTCACTTCGAAACCAATGACGTCATTTAGCGCAATGCACGTTGGGAAATTTTAGGGACGGCGCGTGCGCAGTACGTTCGGCACGGGAACGCGCCTAATTTAAATGATCCACGCCCCCTACCCGGATCATTTGAATTAGGCGGGCTTGCGCCGGGGGATTTACGCTACGCCGCCACAACTTTACAGGCAAGTGCTTTGTGAATCAAGCACTTGCCCGTAAAACTTGCGGTGGCGTAACGTAAATGAGATACGTTACGCCGCCGCAGAGATGCGGCGATCTACGAGAATCTGCCCCTTACTTTCTTTTTTTATACAGAATACAACCCAGCTCATATTTTGTATACCCAGTAGGTTGAGGTTTAGCTCTGCGGACACGCTCATCGTAAAGTCTATCCGTGGATTGTTCATCCGCAGCTGCAGCGTATCTGGGCTGCTGCTGCCACCCAGTGGTGAAAATATATATGAACCAAAGGAAGAATATTTAGGCCCGGATTCACGTAGAATCGCGTATCTTTGTGCGGGCGTAACGTATCCTATTTACGTTACGCCTCCGCAACTTTTACAGGCAAGTGCCGCATTCTCAAACGAAAGTTGCGGCGGCGTAGCGTAAATAGGCCGGCGTAAGCCCGCCTAATTCAAATGTGGTAGATGTGGGCGTTGTGTTATGTAAATTTTATGTGACCCCACGTAAATGACGCTTTTTACAAACGGTGAAAGTATCCCAGTGCGCATGCTCCAAATCAACTCGCAAGAAGCCAATGCTTTCGACGTGAACGTAAATGACGCCCAGCCCTATTCGCGAACGACTTACGCAAAAGACGTAAAATGTTCAAAATTCAACGCGGAAACGACGTCCATACTTAACATTGGTATGCCGCATCTACGCCTCATCAGGGGTAACTTTACGCCGGGAAAAGCCTAACGTAAACGGCGTATCTGTACTGCGTCGGCCGGGTGTACGTTCGTGAATTGGCGTATCTAGCTGATTTACATATTTCTAGGCGTAAATCAGCATACACGCCCCTAGCGGCCAGCGTAAATATGCAGTTAAGATCCGACGGCGTAAGAGACTTACGCTGTTCGGATCTAATAGAAATCTATGCGTAACTGATTCTATGAAGAAGGCGCATAGATACGACGGCTCGGACTCAGAGTTACGACGGCGTATCTGGAGATACGCCGGCCTAACTCGTTTGAGAATCCGGGCCTTAACTTTTAAAAGAATTAAAAACATTTAGAGAAAGTATCATTTTTTTTTTCTAATTCACACAAAATGTTAAAAAAAAAAAAAAATGTAAATAAAGCAATTTGAAGCATTTACTATACCTGCAAATGTATCGGGGACGTAATCTTTCACCACTATGCAGACAAAGATGGCCGGTAGTGTCAGTGGTACATTCTTCTCATTCCGTAGACAGATGTAATGATAACCTAAAAAAAAATTAAAATAAAGCAGTTGGTCTTTTATTTCGAAAAAATAAATAAAATGTAACTACACCTAGACAGGTTCAAGGGGATTTAACTAGGCAGACAATAAGCAGAAATTATCAGATTTTGTTCACTTTATAATAATAACAGAAGGAAGTCAGTGGCCTGTCTGTCTTTAACCACGTAAGCCCCGGACCTTTAGGCAGGTAATGGACCCGGACAGTTTTTGTGATTCGGCACTGCGTCGCTTTAACGGACAACTGCGCGGTCGTGCGACGTGGCTCCCAAACAAAATTGGCGTCCTTTTTTTCCCCCACAAATAGAGCTTTCTTTTGGTGGTATTTGATCACCTCTGCGGTTTTTATTTTTTTGCGCTATAAACAAAAATAGAGCGAAAATTTTGAAAAAAATGCAATATTTTTTACTTTTTGCTATAATAAATATCCCCCAAAAATATATAAAAAAACATTTTTTTCCCCTCAGTTTAGGCCGATGCGTATTCTTCTACCTATTTTTCGTTAAAAAAAATCACAATAAACGTTTATTGATTGGTTTGCGCAAAAGTTATTGCGTTTACAAAATAGGGGATAGTTTATGGCATTTTTATTAATATTTTTTTTATTACTAGTAATGGCGGCGATCAGCGATTTTTTTTCGGTACTGCGACATTATGGCGGACACATCGGACACTTCTGACACATTTTTGGGACCATTGGCATTTTTATAGCGATCAGTGCTATAAAAATGCATTGGATTACTATAAAAATGCCACTGGCAGTGAAAGGGTTAACACTAGGGGGCGGGGAAGGGGTTAAGTATGTTCCCTGGGTGTGTTCTAACTGTAGGGGGGGTGGCCTCACTAGGGGAAATGACTGATCGCTGTTCATACATTGTATGATCAGCATTTCTCTCCCTGACAGGACCGGGAGCTGTGTGTTTACACACACAGCTCCCGGTCCCCGCTCTGTAGCGAGTAATTGTGGGTGCGCGGCGGTAATCGAACCGCCGGGCACGTGCGTCGGGATCAGGGACGAGCGGTGGGCACGTGCCGCCGTGGCCGCTTTGCGAGGTGACGTTATACTACGTGCTCTCGCGCAGGGGAGCCGACCTGCCACCGTAGGTGATCAAATACTACCAAAAGAAAACTCTATTTGCGGGAAAAAAAGGATGTCAGCAGCCCCTCTAATACTTACCTGAGCCCCATCTCGATCCAGTGATGTTGCACGAGAGTCTCGGCTGTTCGGGACTCTCCTTCCTCATTGGCTGAGACAGCAGTGGGGCGCCATTGGCTGTCAGTCAAAGTCAGTGAGCCAATGAGAAGAGAGAGGGGGTGGGGCCGAGCAGCAGCTCCATGTCTGAAGGGACACACAAAGCAGCGGCTCGGCTCAGGTGACCCCCATAGCAAGCTGCCTGCTGTTGGGGGGCCCTCGGCAGGAGGGAGGGGCCAGGGGTGCCAACGAGGGACCCGAGAAGAGGAGGATCTGGGCTGCTCTGTGCAAAAGCATTACACGGAGCAGGTAAGTATAACATCTTTATTATTTAAAAAAAAACAAAAAAACAAGACCTTAATACAGGAATGGGCAAACTACGGTCCGGCGGACCTTTTAATCCGCGGAGAGCTAGCTAACAGGGCAGCAGAGCTGGGGGTATCCTGTGAGCGTCAGCCGCGCATCTCCCCCACCCACGATCGCACAATCTCGTCGAGCCGCGATCGCCGCTAATTGAGGCCACGGCTTTGCGGCCTATGCTTCTAGTTTCATGGAGCCGATGTGCGGGGTCGGGGATGATATAAAAAGAGCGCAGATTGGCTGCGGGCGCTCCGCCTCCGGCCGCCTCTCGCCCCAGTAGATTGGGGAATTCCTCTGAGAGGGCGGTGCCACCTACGTCACTGCCACGGGGAGACACAGGAAAGGAGCTGGCCGGAGGCTGCAGATAACAGGGCGGTCACATGATCACACAGCGTGTGAACAGCAGCATATGGTAAGAGAGGCCAAAAAAAACATAATTAAGACCATAGGGCCAAATCCTCAAAAGAGATACGACGGAGTAACTGCTGTTACTCCGTCGTATCCCTGGTCCTAACTATGGAACTGATCCACAGAATCAGTTTCCTATAGTTAGGACGAAGATCCGACATGTGTAAGGGACTTACACTGCCGGATCTTAGGATGCAGTACCGCATCCGCCGCTGGGGGCATTTTGCGTCGAAATGCCGCCTCGGGTATGCAAATTAGGACTTACGGAGATCCACAAAGCTTTTCAGCTTTGTTTTTTCTCCGTAAGTTTTATTTTGCAAACGCAAAATTAGGGCTGCTTTTACAAAGTGTAAACTGTTTACACCTTGTAAAAACAGACCTTTCTTGCTAGCGACGCGATTTCTTTTAAATTTAAATTTTCTTTTTTTGGCGCTGTATCTTTTTTTTTACCGTCGCAATCCACAAAGCCCGACGTAACGTAATTTCGCGCTATGCACGTTGGGAAAATGACGTCACGAGCATGCGCAGTACGGCCGGCGCGGGAGCGCGCCTCATTTAAATGGGAATCGCCCCCTGGAGAAGAGGAACGCCTTGCGCCGGCCGGATTTAAGTTACACCGCTCAAAATTTCTAGGTAAGTGCTTTGTGGATCGGGCACTTAGTTAGAGATTTTGCGGCAGTGTAACTTAAATGGAAAAAGTTACGTTGCGCCGGGTTTTTGAGGATTAGGCCCATAATTTATATCCACTCTTATATCCACTTTTATATATGTGCCAATTATATAGTTTTTAAAATGCACTTAGGGGGCAGTGGCGGCTGGTGCTCAAATTTTGGGGGGGGGCGCAATCGGAAAAAAAAATGCAGCCTCACTGTGCACATCAAATGCAGCCACCGTGCCCATCAATTGTCACCACTGTTCCATGCCATCAAAAGCAATCACTGTGCCATCAATTGTCACCACTGTGCCATGCCAAATGCAGCCACTGTGCCATGCCATCAAACGCAGCCACTGTGCCATGCCATCAAACGCAGCCACTGTGCCATCAATTGTCACCACTGTGCCATGCCATCAAATGCAGCCACTGTGCCATGCCATCAAACGCAGCCACTGTGCCATGCCATCAAACGCAGCCACTGTGCCATCAATTGTCACCACTGTGCCATGCCATCAAACGTAGGCCGGGTAATGTAACTCTTGGTCCGACCCCCGGGTCCAATATATGAACCCATTGCAGCCCTCGAGTCAAAAAGTTTGCCCACCAATGCCTTAATATCGCTTTGAGTTACCAAATAAAGTTACCAAACTCACTATTAATATAAACAACAACATGAAGTGACATCCTTCCGTTTGGAGGACACAGAGAAAGCAACAACATTTGTTTGGAATGATTAGGAATGTAAAAGCTGCCGGTATGATGCAGAGCCTACCTGGTCGGATTGCTGAGACCGGCAATAGCCGATGACCTATGAACTTTCCTCCTTCTTCATAGGCTGCTATTCGGAGGCTGGCCAAGGATGGAAGCACCACCTGATCCCCCACCCCAAAAAAAAGACATAATGATTGTAAAGTGAGTAGAACCATTTCAAAGTATTCAAGACCACTGATTACTGAGGGGTCTATTTATAAAAAACATTCTCACGCATAATCCCCATATTTGGCCTAATATGTTTACACTATATTACCAAAAGTATTGGGACGCCTGCCTTTACACGCACATGAACTTTAATGACACCCCAGTCTTAGTCCGCAGGGTTCAATATTGAGTTGGCCCCGCCCTTTGCAGCTATAACAGCTTCACCTCTTCTGGGAAGGCCGTCCACAAGGTTTAGGAGTGTCTATGGGAATGTTTGACTGTTCTTCCAGAAGGGCATTTGTGAGGTCAGGCACTGGTGTTGGACGAGAAAATCTGGCTCACAGTCTCCACTCTAATTCATCCCAAAGGTGTTCTATCGGGTTGGAGTCAGGATTCTGTGCAGGCCAGTCAAGTTCCTCCACCCCAAACTCGCTCATCCATCTCTTTATGGACCTTGCTTTGTGCACTGGTCCAAATCATTTGGTGGAGGGGGGGTTATGGTGTGGGGTTGTTTTTCAGGGGTTGGGTTTGGCCCCTTAGTTCCAGTGAAGGGAACTCTTAAGACGTCAGCATACCAAGACACTTTGGACAATTTCACGCTCCCAACTTTGTGGGAACAGTTTGGGGACGGTCCCTTCCTGTTCCAACATGACTGCGCACCAGTGCACAAAGCAAGGTCCATAAAGGTCCATATACCAATGGTATATTTAAAGTACCCCCAAAAAATGTTCACTTTACCTGATTTCTATCATTTAGAGCTAAGTTACATAGTTTCGTTTCTCAATTGTACTACTAATAGCAGCTAAGACTAATCATTGAAGACCCATAACTTGCGCTAAAAATTGGTCACACAACGGTGAAATACTGCAATATTGTGCTATAACAGTAAATTGAAGGATACATTCCAGGTATGAATATTTTTACTAGACATGTGTACTGCTAGAAAACGTGTTAATTTTCGTTTTATTCGTTATTGTTTTGTTTTTTCCGCTTTTTCGGGTCATTTGTTATGATCAAAATTCGTTATTTCAAATAAATTCATAGATTCGTAAATTCAAAAATAAGAACGAAAATCCGAAAATTCTAAATAATAACTAACTAAGGGCCAGATTCACGTAGAAGTGCGGCGGCGTAACGTATCATAGATAAGTTACACCGCCGCAAGTTTTCAGCGCAAGTGCCTGATTCACCAAGCACTTGCGTGAAAACTTATGCTGGCAGCCTCCGGCGTAAGCCCGCGTAATTCAAAGGGGCATGTGCCATTTAAATCAGGCTCGCTCCCGCGCTGGACCTACTGCGCATGCCCCCTTTTGAATTTCCCGCCGTGCTTTGCGCGAAGTGACGTCATTTTTTCGAACGGCGACGTGCGTAGCGTACTTCCGTATTCCCGGACGTCTTACGCAAGAAGGAAACATTTTTACATTTCGACGCAGGAACGACGGCCATACTGTAAAGTTAGGGCACCTAAAACGACGACTAACTTTGCGATGGGAAACTAGACTAGCAGCGACGTAGCGAACGCGAAAAACCGTCGTGGATCGCCGTAACTACTAATTTGCATACCCGACGCTGGTTTACGACGCAAACTCCCCCCAGCGGCGGCCGCGGTATTGCATCCTAAGATCCGACAGTGTAAAACAATTACACCTGTCGGATCTTAGGGATATCTATGCGTAACTGATTCTATGAATCAGTCGCATAGATACTCTAATGCCGCGTACAGACAGTCGTTTTTTGTGATGTAAAAAAACAACGTTTTTGAAAACGTCATTTAAAATGATTGTGTGTGGGGGAAAACGTCGTTTTATGTCTTCTGAAAAACGACAAAAAAAAATTCGAACATGCTCGAATTTTTTGTGTCGTTTTTCAAAACGTCGTTTTTTACTTCACAGAAATTGACCGTGTGTAGCAAAAAACGACGTTTAAAACGACGTTTTTACACCCGCGCATGCCCAGAAGCTAGTTATAAAGCAAGCTTCAATGGAAAAAAGTGGTGAAACGTAACCTCGCTTTGCTAGAGCATTGTGAAAAAACGATGGTGTGTAGGCAACTTCGTCTTTGAAAATGATGTTTCAAAAACGTCGTTTTATTTCATGATTTAAAACGTCGTTTTTTTTTTCATCACAAAAAACGACCGTCTGTACGTGGCATGAGAGATACGACGGAGTATCTGACATTTACAGGTATTGGAATTTCCTTTCCAAATTTGTCTGTTAGTGAACGTAACGAATACGAATTTATCTGAAGTTACAAATTATCCGAAATAACGAATGCCGCATCTAGAGGATTGAAACATAACAAATTAATAAATAATAAAAACTATTTTTTTATTATTATTTATTATAAATTTGTTGCGTTCCATTCGTTTAGATGCAGCATTCGTTATTTTGGATAGTTTGTAACTTCAGATAAATTTGTATTCGTTACGTTCACTAACAGACAAATTTTAAAGGAAATTCCAATACCTAAAATTTAGTAGTTAGTAATAGTTATTTTTAGTTATTATTTACAATTTTCTGGTTTTCAAATTTTTGTATTTTCATTCTTTTGAATTTTCTGATTTTTATTCTTATTTTCGGATTTACGAATTTACGAAGTTATGATTTTACGAAAAAATTGTTAAACATGATTTCGCTAATTCGAATATTTCTGAATTAACACATTTGTAGAATTTTTCATTGAAAAACGTATTTGGAACGAAACAATTTGCACATGTCTAATTTTTACATTGGTCCATCTTGAACCAATGTAACTATGCATATACCATTACAGTGAGATCCCACTAGAAGTTGTAAATCCCTGTAGCACACACCGCTACTCCAGTGATCCCCACTAGATTCCTGGTCCCGTGCCAACCGACCGCCCTTCTGCATTGTGAACACAGGGGGCCAGATTCACGTATCCGGGCGCATCTTTGTGTGGGCGTAGCGTATCCTATTTACGCCACGCCGCCTTAAGTCAGAGAGGCAAGTGCTGTATTCACAAAGCACTTGCCTCCTAAGTTACGGCGGCGTAGCGTAAATGGGGCCGGCGTAAGCGCGCCTAATTCAAATGAGGATGAGGGGGGCGTGTTTTATGTAAATGATTGGTGACCCGACGTGACCCGTCCATGTACATATCCCAGTGTGCATTGCTCCAAAGTACGCCACAAGGAACGTATTGGTTTCGACGTGAACGTAAATTACGTCCAGCCCCATTCACGAACAACTTACGCAAACGATGTAAAATTTTCAAATTTCGACGCGGGAACGACGGCCAGACTTAACATTGGCTAGGCCACCTAGGGGCAGCTTTTTCTTTACGCCGGCGTACCTCTTACGGAAACGGCTTATCTTTACTGCGACGGGAAAGCGTACATTCGTGAATCCGCGTATCTAGTCATTTACATATTCTACGCCGAACTCAACGGAAGCGCCACCTAGCGGCCAGCGGAAAAATTGCACCCTAAGATACGACGTCGCAGGCCGTCGTATCTTAGCTAGGTTTAAGTGCATCTCAGTTTGAGCATACACTTAAACTTACGACGGCTTAGATTCCGAGTTACGTCGGCGTATCTACTGATACACCGGCGTAACTCTTTGTGAATCCAGCCCAGGAGGTTGGCCGTTTGGCACAGGCTCCTTTTTAGAGAACGCTTTGCATTTTCTCAATGCACGCAAAACATTCTCTGACTGGAAGAGGTAAAGATCGTGACGTCACCTCGTCACCTCATCCAATCCGAGCTTCCAGAGCGATCCCGCAGGTGCGTTATATGCATAATTACATTGGTTCAACCTGGACCATACCATTCCATACCTGGAATTCTTCTTTTACCCCTTAGGGCAGTGATGGCGAACCTTGGCACCCCAGATGTTTTGGAACTACATTTCCCATGAAGCTCAATTACACTGCAGAGTGCATGAGATATCATGGGAAATGTAGTTCCAAAACATCTGGGGTGCCAAGGTTCGCCATGACTGCCTTAGGGTTCCTTTACACATCATTGATGGCTAATGGAGATGAAACTGAGTAAAAGTCCCCCCTTAAATTAAATATCGCTACATTCTTTTAAATACAGCTCTTAAATTAAAAAAATTGGTTTAACCTTCTTGAAGACGATCGGTTCCTCTTCCCAAACTGGGTTCACAGCATTGCCTTGTGATGTCTTGGTCCTGAATGCTTTTCGCCTGGTATCAACAGGTAATCCGAACATGTCTACTTCTACATAGGTGCCAACCTTTTTATCTGAAAGGAACTGCCCTGAAATGATCTACAAGGAAAAAGAAAAACAATCTCTTGAATAAAATTGCAGGGATGTATATTACATATTTTGACAGAACCTGGCCTAAAATGGCAGACAAGGAGGAGGATGGGAGATATCTGTTGCCTGGAATGTGGATTGGGATGGTCATGGGCTCCAGGAAACCCTTGTGAGGAAAATAGGTCTGTCTTCTTTTAGGAGTAGACTTGTAAAATTCCTCTGTGGAGGCTGCTGAAGAGATTGGGTGAGTCCTCAGCCTGGCCACCCCAGTCCACAAGTCTATCCTCCAGAATACCTGGCTCAATATATGTAGCACCAACTAGTGTGCTAGAATAGGATTTGTTAGGCTTTTTTTCAGCAGGAACGTCTGGGAACGCAGTTCCGGCACCTCCAGCAATGAATCTTTGTAATGGCAAGGAGTGCTGGGGTGTGCTGGAGGGTCTATTGATGCTTGCTGCTGGGGCATCTATTGTCACTGGTGGGGATCTATTTTTGTGTGGGGGGTCTCTTTTTGCTGGGTAGATCTATTGTTGCTAGTGGGGGGGGGTCTTATGTTTCTAGGGGGGAGAAATTGTTGCTGGGAAGGATCTATTGTTGAGGGAGAGGTCTATTGTTGCTGCCTCCAGGAGGGTCTATTGATGCTGGCTGCTGGGACATCTGTTGTTGCTTACGGGGGTCTATTGTTGCTGGGGTGGTATTTTGTTGCGGGGGGGTCTTCTATTGTTGTGTGAGGGCTCCATTTTTGCTGGGTTGAGGTCTATTATTGCTGGGGGGGGGGAGTATTGTTGCTCACTGCAGGGGATCTATTTTACTGTCTTTTTGTTATTAAAAAAAATTCTGTGAAAATCTTTTAGTAGCAAAAATAATACTTGGTTCTGTATTCTCCAAAATGGGTGGAGGTCGGTAGGAGGTGAAACCAAGGAACGGTGCTCAGGGGCGGGTAGGGAGCAGAAACAAAGGGTGGAGGTTGGAGTTCCTGCACATATTCTCTGAGAAAAAAGCCCTGGTCAAGGTAAATGACTCAGGGAGGGCTGGATGACTCACAGGCAGCATCTCTGAGACCTCCCCATACTTTTGGAACTTGCTGGAAACTTCCAGAAGAATGGGAGTGAAGGTGAGGAGGAGCTGTCTGGCCTTGACCAATCCCCAACAGATGGGTTGGCAGGGGGCAGGCCCCCTCAATTTCTCTGGGTCAGCCCAGCTGGGGCAGTGGAGTTTTGAGTGGAAGCTAGAGAGTGTTGGGCTGTCAGTGGCCCTTGAGGGTAGCCCCCTAGTCTGGAGGAGGGGGGGGCGACCTCGGCCTGGACTCGGGTGTGTTAGGGACCCTCTTTATGGCACACAGGGGCATGGAAGTAGGAGAAGGACAGCAGGAGAACACTGCCAGCCAGGTGGGCTGGTGAGTGTTACAGAAGGGGAGGACTGAGAGGCAGCCTAAGAGGACTTGGTGGGGAGTCAGAGATGGATGCAGAGTCAGTCTGGGAGGACTGTGAAAGTTTAGCCAAGAGGGCTGCAAAAAGGGGCAGCTGCAGCCAGGTGTGCTGGCAGTACCTACAAAGATGGTGCTGGGATCATTAGCCACAGAAGGACAGTTGGGCACTAGGATGTTGCTACACAAACAAGGAGTCCTGGAAGTTGTAGTGCTTCAAGCAAGAGTTGTGCTGGAGGAAGCTGAGGAGTGTAAATAGCTGTACAGAAGAAGTTTGTTCCTGCAAAGGTCTACTACATTCATCCGATATTACCCTTCTCCCTATCCAAGTTTAACCTCCTAATAAAAATACAAAACAAAGCATTGGCCTGTTCCTTGCCTCAAATGTGCTGTGAAAATGTGGTGTGCCTGGCTGTGCAGGCAGGGTAGGGAATCCCTTTCTACTTGCGGCTCCTTAGGGGGTGCACTACATATAGAAGGGCTGGTAAGCCTCACAAGAAGAGGCTGTGCTAGGGACTTTTTAGAGGACAACTCTATGGTAAGGTGACCAGATTTTTAAAAAATTTTTTACTATTAACCACTTAAGCCCCGGACCTTTAGGCAGCTAAATGCCCAGGCCAGGTTTTGCGATTCGGCACTGCGTCGCTTTAACAGACAATTGCTCGTGCGACGTGGCTCCCAAACAAAATTGGCGTCCTTTTTTCCCCACAAATAGAGCTTTCTTTTGGTGGTATTTGATCACCTCTGCGGTTTTTATTTTTTGCGCTATAAACAAAAATAGAGCGACAATTTTGAAAAAAATTCAATATTTTTACTTTTTGCTATAATAAATATCCCCCAAAAACATATATACATTTTTTTTCCCTCAGTTTAGGCCGATATGTATTCTTTTACATATTTTTGGTAAAAAAAAATCGCAATAGGCGTTTATCGATTGGTTTGCGCAAAATTTATAGCGTTTACAAAATAGGGGATAGTTTTATTGCATTTTTATTAATTTTTTTTTTTTTTACTACTAATGGCGGCGATCAGCGATTTTTTTCGTGACT
The DNA here is from genome assembly GCF_905171775.1 of Rana temporaria. Taxonomy (NCBI): domain Eukaryota; kingdom Metazoa; phylum Chordata; class Amphibia; order Anura; family Ranidae; genus Rana; species Rana temporaria. The sequence goes on along the minus strand of NC_053492.1, from coordinate 465,646,472 downwards.
GCTACATTATGGCGGACACTTCGGACAATTTTGACACATTTTTGGGACCATTGTCATTTTCACAGCAAAAAATGCATTTAAATTGCATTGTTTATTGTGAAAATGACAGTTGCAGTTTGGGATTTAACCACAGGGGGCGCTGTAGGAGTTATGGTTCACCTAGTGTGTGTTTACAACTGTAGGGGGGTGTGGCTGTAGGACTGACATCATCGATCGAGTCTCCCTATATAAGGGATCACTCGATCGATGCAGCGCCACAGTGAAGCACGGGGAAGCTGTGTTTACATACGGCTCTCCCCGTTCTTCAGCTCCGGGATCGCTCCCCGCCGGAAATCCGACCGCCGCATGTAGCGGGGGGGGGGTCCCGATCGGACCTCCCACCCGCTAGAAGGCAAGGACGTACATGTACGCCCATCTGCCTGTACGTGCTATTCTGTGGACGTACATATACATGCGGCGGTCGGGAAGTGGTTAATGGCGGCAATCAGTGACTCTCTGCCCTTTACCACCGCTGCAGCATCACAGCCTGTCAAGTCTCACTCTCCGGGCCCCGGAATTAAGCAGGACTTTTTTGCTGAACTGCTGAAATGAAGCTTAATTTTTTGTTAACTGGCTACAAAAAAAAAAAAAAAACATGAGACTCGTAAGACCCAAAAGAGACTGCATTGTATGGTGCCTTCCTGCTGCAGAGCTACCATCTGAACCTGACCCCTGTCACAATATGCGTATAAAAAGACTAAACATGGCTATTGAAGGAATAATGTGATAGCAATATAATATTCTGCTAGTAGACAATTGGATACAGCAGTGGTTCTCACAACCTCAGTCCTCAAGTACCCCCAACGGGCCATGTTTTTAGGTTTTCCTTTACGTTGCACAGCTGCTCTAAATCAATATTGTAACGGGAGTCACTTTTGGGCACAGATTGAGCCAGGAAATAAGGAACATATGTTGGATTGTTTTAGCATGGAACAGTAATCCACAATATATTCCTTAATGCCTAGTGTACTAATTAAGTCTGTAAAGGTCAGATGTCTAACTTTGAGGTGTTAATTGAGTCTGCTTCTGAAAGACCTTTCATTGTGTATGCTAATTACACTGTATCATGTGAATAGCTTATTGTCGGAGACAGAACGTCTGGGGGATAATTAACTCACCTGAATGTCATTATCTAAAAGAATGTGTATGAAGCCCCATTATGTGATGTTTTGGGGGTGGAGAGTTTCATTGTCCCTGTAACATGCTTTTTGGTTGTGAACTGTATAAAAACCTGAGTTTTACCTTTAAAAGATTCATTCATTTTTGGAACCAGTAACAGAGCTGTCTGTCTCGTTATTCTGGGGAATTCTTATGGATCATGTCTGCTGGATCGTTGGAGTGTCGGATAAGCTGTCTTGGGTTGGTGGAATGGAAGATCGTGAACGGTGTTAACCCCTGACCGTTACAAATATCAATGACATGGTAGTGATAAGAGCTATTTTATCTAAGGGAAGTTCCCAAAATATGGCCCGTTGGGGTTACTTGAGGACTGAGGTTGAGAACCACTGGGATACAGCACCGAAGCTGCATACATTACCTTTACAGACAGTGTGTTTGCCACTATTCCATCCACTGTGGTCTCTGTGAAAGGATCAAAGTGCTTATCTGGTCTTCTCATAAACTCTGGCTTTAGCCTGTATCCACATTTACCATTATATTCATACATCCCCATATTTAGCTGCATAGAAATATCTGTAAGCAAAAGAAGGGCACATTAATAATGAAGAAATCGACCCATCATGAAGCAGAGAGACACTACTGGCAGACATAATAGGAAAGGTAAGGTTGACGGCCTATTAGTATGAACCTTCAAGAATAAATACACAATGACAGCTTCCATATTTCTAACAAACTGCCTTCAACAACTTAAAGGGGCCAAGAGTAAAGCAGGCCTCCACCACAAGTTTATTTGGTTTATTACATAGGAGCAAAGTGCTCGTTGAAGTGCTCAAAGCAACCAAATCAGAAGTCATACTAGAGATGCATCCGGACTGGATGTATCTGATTATTGCACCTTGTACTTTGGAACAACATCAGGGGCTCCTTTGTGTTAGAATATGCTACTGTATCAAGTGAATTTCTGCCAAATTTTATTTTGGGTGAAGTACAACAGGCTTTAGTACCCTTCCAGGTCATACTGGGGTCAGAAACTGCAGGGCACGAAGGGCCATTTCTCTGCCTCTTTGTCCAGCCATAGTATCATGAGCTGATCTGTAAGTCATTCTTTGCAATTACCTTTTCTAAAATACATTTACCATGCAACAAAAAACACAAAATGAAATCCTGCTTGTTGCATCTGTATTGCCATATAACAGCTTATCTGGGAGAATAAATAAGAAATGCCAAGTCCTGAATGCTGAACCCTTATTGGGTAAAGTATAGGGGTAGAGATGTCCTTGCCAAGATCATGGACAGTAATAAAGACCATGTGAGGGACTGAATCTTGCTCTACTTAACCCAAGTGTTGGAGTATATCATTGGTCTCCAAACTGCAGCACGTGGTCCGAATGTGGCCCTTTGCTTGCCTTTATCCGGCCCTCTGGGCCCCATTCCTCCCAATGATACCAATGATGGGTCACTATTCCTTCCAATGGCACCACCGATGGGGTACTCTTCCTCCCAATGATGATTACTGATGTTTATTCCCACTGATGTGAGAGCATTTTCTACTCCCGGTTGACCAGTCTGGCCCCTTTAATGTCTGAAGGACAATAAATTGGCCCTTTGTTTAAAAAGTTTGGAGACCCCTGGACTATACAGTGAAATTACATAAAGTGCCATGTAATACCTTATAGAGTGACAACAGAATTCCAAGAATCTCAAACTACTGTATATGGGAAGAACAGGACACACCCCAACCCACACGTTAGTGATTGGTATCGGAACTATTACTGTGGCCTTGAAAATATTGACTTTCAGTAGGTCAAACCAGTAAACAAGAAATGCCAAGTCCTGATTTCTGAAGCCTAATTGGGTTGAGTAAAAGGGTTGGAGATCTCCTTGCCAAGATGGAATGTAAAAAAGACAGAACTGAATCTTACTCTACCTAACCCAAAAGTTGGATTATATCAAGAAATTACCGTACATTAAAGGGCCATATAATACTTTGTGGGGTGCCAACAGAATTCCAAGAACCTCAAACTACTGCATATGGGAAAAACAGACACACCCCTACCCACACGTTAGTGCTTGGCATCAGAACTATTACCAACCCCCAGTACTGCTACATGGGCATGGGGGCCATGCCCTGGAAAATATTGACTTTCAGTAGGTCAAACTAGTAAACAAGAAATGGAAAGTCCTGAATCCTGAAGCCTAATTGGGTTGAGTAAAAGGGTTGGAGATCTCTTTGCCAAGATCATGGAATGTAAAAAAGACAGAACTGAATCTTACTCTACCTAACCTAAAAGTTGGACTATATAATGAAAAATTGCATTAAGTGCCATATAATACCTTGAAGGGTGCCAACAGAATTCTAAACACCTAAAGCTACTGGATATGGGAAGAACAGACACACTCCTACCCACACGTTAGTGATCGGCATCAGAACAATTACCAGGCCCTGGTACTGACATTTGGGAATGGGAGGCCATGCCCTTGAAAATATTGACCTTCAGTAAGTCAAACCAGTAAAAAAAAAAGTCAAGAATTCTGAAGCCTAATTGGTTTTAGTAAAAGGGTTTGAGATCTCCTTGCCAAGACAGTAATTGAGACCAAACTAAATCTTACTTTACCTAACCTGAAATTTGAAATTACATTAAGTGCCATTTAATACCTTGTAGAGTGCCAACAGAACTCCAAGATCCTTAAACTACAGGATATGGGAAGAACAGACATACTCCTATCCACAAGTTAGTGATTGGCACCAGAACTATTTCCAGGCCCCAGTACTGCTACATGGACATGGGGGCAATGCCCTTGAAAATAAAAAGACCTTTTGTAAGTCAAACCAGTAAACAAGAAATGCCAAGTTCCGAATGCTGAAGCCTAAAAGGGTAAATTCAGGGGTTGGAGATCTCCTTGCAAAGATCATGGACAGTAATAAAGACCATGTCAGGGACTGAATCTTGCTCTACATAACGTGAAAGTTGCACTATATAGTGAAATAACATAAAGTGCCATATAATACCTTGTACTGTAGAGTGCCAACAGAACTCCAAGAACCTCAAACTACAGGATATGGGAAGAACAGACACACGCCTACCCACAAGTAAGTGATTGGCACCACAACAAATACCAGGCTCCAGTATTGCTATATGGGCATGGGGGCCATGCTCTCGAAAATATTGACTTTCAGTAGGTCAAACCAGTAAACAAGAAATGCCAAGTCTTGAATGCTGAAGCCTAATTGGGTTGAGAAAAGGGTTGAAGATCCCCTTGCCAAGGTCATGGACAGCATTAAAAACCCTGTTGGGGTGTGAACCTTGCTCTACGTATCCCAACAGTTTCACTATATATACCATATAGTGCAAACAAAATTAAATGCCATTTAATTCCCTGTAGAGCACCGTCAAAACACCAGGAACCTCAAACTTCTGGGTATGGGAAAAATAGACACACTCCTTCCCACAAGTTAGTTCTTGACACCAAACCTATTGCCAGACACCAGCACTGCCATGTAAATTCCCATACAAATAAGGACCTTTAGTAGTTCAAACCAGCACTATGAAGGAAACTTTGAAAGGTCTCCAGAAGCCCTCTAAGAACCCAAGTAATCACTGTATGCATGAAACGGTCTTCATGGTCCCTTCCATATACAGTGGAACCTCGGATTATGAGCATAATCCATTCCAGGAGAATGCTCGTAATCCAAAGTACTCGCATATCAAAGCGAGTTTCCCCATAGAAGTCAAAAATAATTAGTTCCGCATTGACTTCAATGGACTGCAATACCGCATGTGGCCAGAGGTGAGGGGCACCGGAGAGACTCGTAAACACCCGGAAAGGCCCGAGGACAGCTCGGCTGAACTCGGAAACGTTGGAAAGGCTCGGGGAAAAAGTATTTCTGAGGTTTTCCAAGGTTTTCCAAATGGCTTCGAACGGCTCTTTGATCGGGTCTGCCCCCCACCTCAGGCAAAACACGGTACTGCACACCACTTTGACTTGAATCCTGCTCGTTTTGCTAGACAAAACTCGCAAACCGAGTCAGATTTTTTTTAAATACAGGGCTCGTATTGCGAAAAAGCTTGTTAACCGCGTTACTCGCAATCTGAGGTTCCACTGTAACTGCATCTTCAGTTTTCATTATATTCACACCCAGTAGATTGGGTTCTTAGCATGTTTTCCTAATACTAAAATAGTGGCGTTGAAAGAAAGATAATAATAAACCATTGAAGAGGTTGACCAAGATCCCACAAAGTACATCACAATCATATCTGTAAGCTCTAGTGCTGTTTTGTGCAGCAGTTGAGGTTTTGTTTAAAGGGTGAAGTCAAGCGAAGTGCCATCTTCACAAATTACTCATTTATAAATGATTCAAAGGAAAGCTTTTTAAATCTAGGTCAAAGGCTAAACTAGAGCACAGCAAGAATACGTTATTATAGTATTTGAATTTAGTAATAATAATGTGTTACTGCGTTGACTAACATACATCTCATATTTGGAAGTTTTATATACTGTTACTATATATACAGTTGGGTCCATATATATTTGGACACGGGCACAATTTCCATACTTTCGGCTCTGTATGCCACCAAAATAAAATTAAAACGATACAATCCAAATAATTTTGAAGAGCAGACTTTCAACTTTAATTCAAGGGGTTGAACATAAATATCAAGTACAAATTTTAGGAACTGCAACCATTTTTATATAAAGTCCTCCCCCCAGTTTCAAGGGCTCAAATGTAATTGGACAAATTAATATAATCATAAATAAAATGTTCATTTTTAATATTGTGTTGAAAATCCGTTACTGGCAATGACTGCCTGAAGTCTGGAACCCATGGACATTACCAAAGACTGGGTTTCCTCCTTTCTGATGCTTTGCCAGGCTCTACCTGCAGCTGTGTTCAGTTGTTCTTTGTTTGTGGGTCTTTCTGCCTTAAGTTTTGCCTTCAGAAAGTGACATGCATGCTCAATTGGGTTGAGATCAGGTGATTTACTCGGCCATTGCAGAATATTCCACTTCTTTTCCTTCAAAAGCTCCTATGTTGCTTTTGCAGTGTGTTTTGGATCATTGTCCATCTGTACTGTGAAGCGTCGTCCAATCAACTTTGCTGCATTTGGCTGAATCTGGGCTGAGAGTATATCTCTTAACACTGCAGATTTCAGATTTTCATCCGACTGCTTCTGTCTTCTGTCACATCATCAATAAACACCAATGACCCAGTGCCACTGGAAGCCATGCATGCCCATGCCATCACACTGCAAGCTCCACCATGTGACCACAGATAACGTTGTGTGCTTTGGATCATGAGCTTTTCCAAGCCTTCTCCACACTTTTTTCTTTCCCTCATTCTGGTACAGATTAATCTTATTTCATCCGTCCAAAGATTGCTTTTCCAGAACTAGTCTGGCTTTTTTAGATATTTGTTGGCAAAGTCTAATCTGGCTTTTCTATTATTTAGGCTTATGAATGGTTCGCACCTTGTGGTGAACCCTCTTTATTTGCACTGTGAAGTCTTCTCTTGATTGTAGACTTTGACATAGATATGCTCACCTCCTGGAGAGTGTCCTTCACTTGTCTGGATGTTGTGAATGGGTCTTTCTTTACCATAGAGAGGATCCTGCGATCATCCACCACTGTTGTCTTCCGTGGTCATCCTGACCTTTTTATGTCGCTGAGCTCACCAGTGCGTTCTTCTTTCCTCAGAATGTACCAGTGTTAATTTGGCCACTCCTAATGTTGCTACTATCTCTCTGATGGATTTGTTTCACACTTAGGCCCCATACTCACGAGCAAACATGTCTGCTGAAACTGGCCCGCAGGCCAGTTTCAGCAGACATGTTTGGTCGTGTGTGGGCGCGAGCGGGCCGAATTCCAGCAAACATTTGCCCGCCGGGCCTTTTCCCAGCAGACAAATATTCCTGGACTTGTTTTAAAACAGCCCGCTGGAATTCAGCCCGCTCGGACATGTACGGTCGTCAGTACAGACCTACCGTACATGTCCAGCCGCCCGCCGTGCCTCGCATGCGTCGAATGACTTCGACGCATGCGTGGAAGCATTTTAAAGGCGGGCCGCCCACGTCGCCGCGTCATTGTCGCGGCGACACCGCGTCATCGACGCGGCGACACCGCGGACACGCCCCGCGTATTGTTTACGCGCGGACTTCTGTACGATGGTGTGTACAACCATCGTACAGAAGCCCTCTGGCAGACATGTATGGTGAAAACGGTCCGACGGACCGCTTTCACCATACATGTTTGTCCGTGTGTACCCGGCCTTAGAATAAACTCCAGACCTTTTACCTGCTTAATTGATGAAGAAATAAGGAAGGAGTAGCCCACACCTGGCCATGAAACAGCTTTTGAATTGCCCAATTACCTTTGGTCCCTTGAAAAAGAGGGGATGACTATTCTTTAAAAAAAGGGTAATTCCTAAACCTTTTCTCCTATTTCGATGTACATACACTCAAATTAAACCTTAGAGTGTGCAATTTCAGCTCGCCGCCCCCAAGAGATTCCTATGGATACGCTGCATCTCGTGGGGGCGGCGAGCGTGAGAAGCACAGCCTCGCAGTTCCGATTTCCGGCGCAATCCCATCGTGTTGGAGATACAATCTCGCCGGCACCTACTGTAACTATGTACTGTACTCCTCCCATGAAATTCCTACTTAAGCCATGTCTTTGCACTTCCTGTTTGCCAGATTATTGTGCTCTCTCTAGCCAATATATAATTTTTGTCACTCCTGCTGCTGTCCTTCACTACCGCTCATTACCGACCTTTGGCTTGTTTCTCAACTACGCTTCTGCTTGATCCCAACCTGCAACCATTCCTTACCGATCCTTTTGCTTGTTTACTGACTACACTTCTGCTTGATCCGTAACTGCTATATCTGCTACTGGACCCCGGCTTGCTCATCTACTGGTGGGGTGATCCTGAGGACCGCAACCTGGTACTAACACACAACAGAACCCATCTCCACCATCAGGAGCACTGGTGAATACAAGTTAGTACTTAAACCCTGCGCCTCGGGGTGAGCCCGCATCATCCGCGAGGGAAACCTGCTTGAATACCTATCCCGCTGTCAGTGGGAGTCTCTCTACTGCTATAGCTACTGGTTTATGAGCCTGACCCCTGACCATTACAGGCATTTAAGTATATATACATTTCTATGCACAATTCTGGTATAAGCACAATGCAAATTACAATTCCAACGTTAAGTTGTGTCATCAGAAATAAAGGCAATGTTGACGAAGACTAGTTGTGCCGTGTAAAAAAATGTGAGGAGTTGGCAAGCTAAGACTAATCCTCCATTATTTATGCTTTAAGCCTGGTACACACGATCAGATTTTCCGCGGACAAAGCGTAGGACTTTTGTCTGACCCCCCCCCGACCTAATTTTCTCTGGTCCACCCATGGTCTTGCCCACTGCTTTCTGTATTGACAGCATTATCTCTGTTGCAATATCTGGAATGTTGAGAGCATTAAGCCTCATATACACGATTGGATTTTCCGATGGGAATTGTATGATGGCAGGCTGTTGACGGAAAATCCGACCGTTTGTATGCTCCATTGGACAATTGTTGTCGGATTTTCCGCCAACAATTGATGCAAAGCATGCTTTAAAATTTCCCACCAACAAATGTGTTGTCGGATAATTCGTACAAAAGTCCATCGGACAAAACTCCAAAGTACAAACACGCATGCTCAGAAGTAATGCTAACCATAACACAACATTAGCAGAAGTTGCCCAAAGGGTGTCGCTGAAGAGCTGAAAAACCACATAGTTTTGTGTTTGTTGGCCAACAATTGTGGGCCAATTGTATGCAAGACAAAATCCTGGCCAACTTCCTTCAGACAAAAGTCCTACGCTTTGTCCGCGGAAAATCTGATCGTGTGTACCAGGCTTAAAGCATAAATAATGGAGGATTAGACTCAGTCAGGGAAGGTAATGGAAGCTTTTTGTTTGCTGTATCAGGCTTGTGCATCTCAAAGTAACTGAATTTAGTACTTGACTGTCATACAGGAGCCTTCAGTTGTATTGGTAATCCTTGGAGGTGCCTAAAGTGTTCAAACCACAGGGCAATCCACTAACTGTTGCATTTAATGTCCTTACCTATAGTCTGGAAGTTAAGAGCCACCATCTGACATCCAGCGTTCCAGAAGACCTGAGGCATGTAATTAGATGAATCCACACGTGTCCCTTTTGGATAAATTCGACTTAGCTGCATTTTGTTATATCTGTCTTTGGTTAAGAAATTTTAAGAATGACACATAAACCACAGACTAATGTTGGCTAAAAACTGGTTGATGTTACTCAGACTTCATTAGCAAAAGATTAAATGGATCTAGGCAACCAAAATGATGAGAGCAAAAGTGGACTTACATTTTTTATTAACTTACATGGCTAGTTCAAATTTCACATGTTGGTAGAGTAATTTTTCCCCTATAGTAACTCTTCCTTTTTTTCCATTGCAGGTAAATAATGGATTCCATGCAGAAGCAATGTGCCTCCATTGAGATCCTGACAAGGAAGGGTCCAGGCTGTCCGGCATCCACAGAAGGCTACAGATTGTTTACCGAGATGACACCATTGACAAGCACCACTAATGACAAGACGTTTCTCCTGTCAGTGGTGTCCTCTCCATAAACATTCTGTAGCCTACTGTGGATGTCGGACAACCTGCACCCATGGGTGTCTGCTCCATAGGGCAAGGGGGGGCAATTCCCCCCCCCCCCCTGAATCGAGAAGGTGTTGAAGAGTGAAAACACCCCTCCACAACTGAAGCAGTGACAGCGCAGCGGTGACAGGCAGGTAGCGAGCAAGGGGGGGGGGGGGCGGGGGGTGGTCTGGTGCGGAGTGACCAACCATCCCCTTCTCTCGTGGCCACGGGCTGTCTGAGCAGTACACATGGGGAGGGAACCTGCTGTGCCTGTGCTGTGCTGAGGTACTGAATGGGATGGGGGAGGGGGGTCTGTCTGTGCTGAAGGGTGGGTTTGTGCTGAATGGGGGTCCACCTGTGCTGAAGGGGGGGTATGTGCTTAAAGGGGGTCCATCTGTGCTGAAGAGGGGTCTGTGCGGAATGGGAGGGTCTGTGCTGAAGGGGGATCCATCTGTGCTGAATGGAGGGGTCTGTGCGGAATAGGGAGGTCTGTGCTGAAGGGGGGGTCCATCTGTGCTGAAGGAGGGTCCACATGTGCTGAAGGGGGGTCTGTACATTCTCTAGGTTATATTTATATGGGTATGGAGTGAAGCTGAATTATCTCAAGAGCTATTTCACACTGCCAGCTGGCCGCGTTATCGGTAAAGCGGCGCTAGAAAGCGGCGCTTTACCATTGTTTTAGGTGCGCTATTTGGCCGCTAGCCAGGCACTTTTAACCCCTGCTAGCGTTTAAAGAAAGGGTTAAATGCGACTGTGTATCGCCGCTGCCAAAGCGCCCCCCCCCCCCCTGAAAAAATGTCAGCGGACGCCCATGCCTGCACCTCTCCATCAAGAACTCAATGACAGCACATTGCTCCTGCTTGGAATCCATTATTTACCTGCAATGCAAAAGAAGAAGAAGAGTTACTCTACCAACATGAGAAATTTGAATGACCTATGGAAGTTAAATAAAAGGTTGTCCATTTTTGCATTACTTTTGATACAACCCTTGTGGATGTTGATAGGTTGCCTTGATCCATTGATTGTTTAGAGATTACAAATTGTCCATGCAAACTCACCTCTACTTTCTACAATGATAAACATTATTTTTATCTGAACTAGCCTCATATAAACAAACATATGCGATTTTGAGTAAATACTAAGGGCCAGATTCTCAAACGAGATATGACGGCGTATCTCTGAGTTGCCCCATTGCTGGGGCGGTCGTATCTATGCGCCTGATTCTTAGAATCAGTTACGTATAGATTTCCCGTAGATTCGACTGGCGTAACTGTGTTACACCGTCGTATCGTAACTGCATATTTACACTGGCCGCTAGGTGGCGCTTCTGTCGAATTCCGCGTCGAGTATGCAAATTAGCTAGATACGCAGATTCACGAATGTACGCACGGCCGACGCAGTACATTTACGTCGTTTACGTTAGGCTTTTCCCAGCGTATAGTTACCCCTGCTATATGGTGGCGTAAGTGCGGGGGTACCAATGTTAAGTATGGCCGTCGTTCCCGCGACGAAATTTAAAAATGTTACGTCGTTTGCGTAACTCGTCCGTGAATGGGGCTGGACGTCATTTACGTTCACCGTCAAAACCAATACGTCCTTGCGGCGTATTAGGAGCAATGCACACTGGGAGATTTCCACGGACGGCGAATGCGCAGTTCGTGAAAAACGTCAATCACGTCGGGTCACACCACGTTTACATAAAACACGCCCCCCTGTTCCAAATTTGAATTAAGCGGGCTTACGCCGGCCGATTTACGCTACGCTGCCGCAACTTACGGAGCAAGTGCTTTGAGAATACAGCACTTGCCCGTCTAAGTTGCGGAGGCGTAACGTAAATCGGATACGTTACGCCGCCGCAAAGATACGCCGATCTACGAGAATCTGACCCTAAATATACAGTTGAAATACATATGATTACATATACATATGTCTATTAGTGTTGGGAGAATGGTTTGGGGAACACTCGATATTGCAAGGTGTTCACCCCGCCGAACGCCCTACAATGCACTTCGTGCTGCACAGTGCATTCTGTGTTCTGATTGGGAAAAGCTTTGCCCAATCAGAGTGCAGTAAAAGCTGGTTGTTAAAGTGGAGTTCCAGCCTTTTAATGTTTATAAAAAGTCAGCAGCTACGAAAAGTGCAGCTGCTGACTTTTAATAAACAGACACTTACCTGTTCCACAGTCCAGCGATGCAGCCACCCGGAGCGTTGCTCCTCTCCCCACACCTCTCCTCGGCGCCTCCATTGCCACTCTGGGCACCCGCCCGTGACAGCTTTCAGCTTCAGGGCTGGGAATATGCACTGCACATGTGCAAGTCGCACTCCCGGAGTAGACAGGGGATCTCATGGGACCTGTCACATGTCCCAGGAGATCGCCTAGAGGGAGGGGCCGCCTAGGGGCAGAGGAGGCGTCGCCTAGGCGGCCCGTAGGCGGAAGTAGGAAGTGGGACAGGAAGTCCCACACCTAACGAAGCCCCCACTCCCCCCCCAAAAAATTACATGTAAGGGGGTGAGGCGTGCTTAAAGCAGAAGTTTCGCTTTTAGGTGGAACTCCGCTTTAAGGAGCGGGGCCAGGAAGCCGGTCGTGGCATTCTTAACAACCAAACAATGACGATTTGCGGCGGAATTTCGAGCATGCACACTGGGATTTCACGAAAAAACGTCAAATACGCGGGGTCACAGTTAATATACATAAAACACGCCCACATCATCCACATTTGAATTAGGCGGGCTTATGCCGACACAGATACGCCGCCGTAACTAAGGGCGCAAGTTGTTTCTGAATACAGAACTTGCGCCCTAAATTACGGCGTCGTAACGTATCTGAGATACGTTACGCCGGGCGGACAGATAGACGATTCTATCTGAATCTACCCCATAGATTTTTTTCAATTTTTTTTCTATTTTTGTTTATAGCGCAAAAAAATAAAAACCGCAGAGGTGATCAAATGGTCCGGGGCTGAAGTGGTTAAAAAATGCTTCGGACATTCGAGCAGCTGTCACAGATAATGATCGCAACGTGTGTGTACCGGTGATTTGTTTATTTCCTATGACTGTGGGCTCCATCTATTGGCCATAATGCAGCATTTGCCTGGTTGAGGCACTTCAGAACCTTGTTATTGGCCACTAGATGGGGCTGACGATTCATAGGAAATAAAAATATTACTTCTGGTGATTTTTCGTGATGGCTGCGCGAAGGCTTGAGACATTTTCACAGCAAATTTTTTGATAAATAGACCCAGTTGACCCAATTGACTTAACCCCATCTTTTCCTCAGTTCCCAACCCCTACAATGCTGGACGTACCTTATTGTTGCCACATGCTGTCAGTCCTGTGCTAAATGGAAAAAGTTGTAAAGATAATGTATAACAAAGGATACTCTACAAATTCTACGGGGGATTTTGTTAGCTGCTCAAGTCCCTTGGTTTCCACAAAGGAGGACATTTCATAGCTTTTGTTTTTTTCTGTGAAAAAAAAAAGGAGAAAGCGTCAACCTTAGTAATCATCAAGACATATACATTCATTTCAAATATCAAACAGATCAACAGTTGAAACCATTTTATGTGTAGCGCCTGTGTACTTTATGGTACCGGTGCTAGTTAAATTTAAAGGTAAGATCAGAGGGGCAGATTCATGTAGCTTTTACGGCTGCGTATCTCCAGATACGCCGCCGTAATTTGAAATCTGCGCCGGCGTATCGTTACGCCGATTCTCAAAGGCAGCTATACGCTTAAAAAATAGGCTTCCTCCACCGACGTAACTTGAATGCGGCGGCGTATAATCACGATCGTACATGTGCCTGGCGGTAGTTTTTTTTACGTTGTTTGCCTAAGGCTTTTTCGGCGTAACGTTGCTCCTGCTATTAGGAGGCGCAGCCAATGTTAAGTATGAACGTTGTTCCCGATTCGAAATTTGAATTTTTTTACGTCTTTTGCGTAAGTCGTTCGCGAATAGGGCTGGACGTAATTTACGTTCACGTCGAAACCAATACGTCATTGCGGCGTACTTGAGAGCAATGCACACTGGGATAAGTACACGGACGGCGCATGTGCCGTTCGTAAAACACGTCAGGTCATCACACATTAGCATAAAACACGCCCCCCCCCCTTCCACATTTGAATTACGCGGGCTTACGCCGGCCCCATTTACGCTACGCAGCCGCAACTTACGGAGCAAGTGCTTTGTGAATACTGCACTTGCTCCTGTAAGTTGCGTCGGCGTAGCGTAAATACGATACGCTGCGCCGCCGTAACTAGGCGCGCAGGTACCTGAATCTGCCCCATAGTGTAGTTAAACGTTGATCCAAATTGTTGAGTGCAAAACAGGGTCTCTTTCTCAGCTTGGCTGTGCTGTAGGCTTATTCTGTTGTACTGGGGTGTTCTTCCAGCCCCGGTGCTGCAGGTGGCAGCAGAGGAGTCAAGGTTTGGGTACTTTTTCCCAGCAGCCAATCAGGAGGGTTTGACCTCGCTGTGCATGCTGGGGAAGGGTATTTATGAGGCAGACATCATTGGTTCTGGGTCTTCTTCTTCGAGGATGGCACCCACCTTTAGGGTGACCACATCACGGCGCCCCAGCGTTATGGCCTACCTGGCCGGGGTGTGTGTGCTACGCGGTGTTCCTGGTTTCAGGGCCATGTTGGCCTGGAGCATCTGAACAGCGACGGGGACCCAGTGAGTGACTGGGTTCCCACCTTTGAGGATCCCAAGCTGTATTTGCTGTTCGGTGGGAAGTCAGTCTGAGGAGCGCCATTGAGAGGCTGGCGGTCCAAAAGGGCCTTGACAAACCACCGGGGATCAAGGTAGCCGGACACTGAAGGATTGATCACCTGTCAGTCGGTACCTGGGCGACAAGTTGAAGGAGATCCAGGCGCAATTCATCTAAGGAGGATTATCTCCGTGATTACAATCCAGAGAGGGCCTGTGGCAGAGGTGTCTTTCTGAGGCTCACCAAGGAGGGTCTGTGGCAGAGACTTTTCCTCAAATTCAAGTTCACCAAGGAGGGTCTGTGGCAGAGACTTTATCCTACAAATGTCCGAGTGATACTCCGGCTGCCAGGTCAGTGAGAGAGGCCTGTCCGGGTACACTAAACCCACTCAGGCAGGAGTGGCGCAGAAAAGTGTTACGCTTGGGAGCAGGACTGTTTCCCTATCATTACGCCTGAATCTGCTGTTTTCTCTCAACTTTACTTTCCTCACCACAAGTTTATTGTTTTTACCCGGCTGGGTAATAAAGAGCACAGCAAAGAGCACCTGTTGTGGACATTCCTTTACTTCTACCAAATGCAATACGCATCATTCATCCCTAGGAATTCGGAGGAGCCATGATGTAAATTTGCCACCCAAAGCAACCAGCAGCTCCTCCGGGGGTAATGCCACATATACAACCCCCCCATTGGCTTTTTTTTATACAGCAGCCATGGAACCCTAGGGATCCTCCAGAGGTGGTTAGGGGTCTACTTGTGTTGTGGCTAATTGACCTGCCATTTGATGGTCCCTGTATACTTCCAAGGCCAATACATCCAGCGAGATGACACCGCTGATCACCGACTGTAAGGGTGGCATTCTGACCACCAATGCAAGGGAAGTTTCCCAATGACCCCCAATGGACTAATCCTAAAACTTGAAAGTTGGTACAAGTGAAGTGTATTAGTAATATTGTGAATGAGGCACCTAGGGCATTATGGGTCCGAATTTCCTGTCCCCTGTTATATAGAAAATTATCCTAATGATGGGTGTGACCCAAATGGCACTGGATACTATTCCATAGCCCAGTGGTCTCCATACTGTGGCTTGGGGGCCGGAGGCCTGCCTTTATCCTGCCTTGGGGCATTATATCCTCCAATGACACCAGCAATGGGGCACTATTACTTCCACTGACATCACCAATGGGGTACGATTCTTCCCAATGAAACCAACAATGGGGTACAATTCCTCCCACAGACACCAATGATGGGGTACGGTTCCTCCCAATGACATCAACGATGGGACAATATTCCTCAAACTGACATCAACGATGGGTACGATTCCTCCCAATGACAGCAACAATGGGACATTATTCCTCCAACTGACATCAACGATGGGACATAATTTCAATGATGGGGCACTATTCCTCCCACTGACATCAACAATGGGGTACGGTTCCTCCCAATGACACCAACGATGGGACATAATTCCTCCCACTGACATCAATGATTCCACCCAATGACAGCAATGATGGGACATTATTCCTCCCACTGACATCAAAACTGAGGCACTATTCCTCCAACTCACACCAACGATGGGGTACGATTCCTCTCACTGACACCAATGATGGACTATGATTCCTCCCAATGACAACAAAGAGGGCACTATTCCTCCAACTGACATTAATGATGGACTATGATTCCTCCCAATGACAATGATTGGGCACTATTCCTCCCACTGACACCAATGGTGGACTATGATTCCTCCCAATGACACCAATGATGGGCTATGATTCCTCCCACTGACACCGATGGGCTATGATTCCTCCCAATGACACCAATGATGGGCTATGATTCCTCCCACTGACACCGATGGGCTATGATTCCTCCCAATGACACTGATGGGCTATGATTCCTCCCAATGACACCAATGATGGGCTATGATTCCTCCCAATGACACCAATGATGGGCTATGATTCCTCCCACTGACACCGATGGGCTATGATTCCTCCCAATGACACCAATGATGGGCTATGATTCCTCCCACTGACACCGATGGGCTATGATTCCTCCCAATGACACTGATGGGCTATGATTCCTCCCAATGACACCAATGATGGGCTATGATTCCTCCCAATGACACCAATGATGGGCTATGATTCCTCCCAATGACACCAATGATGGGCTATGATTCCTCCCACTGACACCGATGGTGGACTATGATTCCTCCCAATGACACCAATGATGGGCTATGATTCCTCCCACTGACATTGATGGGCTATGATTCCTCCCAATGACACCAATGATGGGCTATGATTCCTCCCACTGACACTGATGGGCTATGATTCCTCCCAATGACAACGATTGGGCACTATTCCTCCAATTGACACCAATGATGGGCTATAATTCCTCCCAATGACAACAATTGGGCACTATTCCTCCCATTGACATCAATGATGAGGTATGATTTCTGATTGAGTGAGTGAATAACTTGTATAGCGCTACAAATACGAACTGAATCGCCTTAAGGCGCTTGGCATCCGTTTTCCTTCTATTTGGCCTTCAGAATAGGTGGGTTTTTTCCTAAAGGCCTGGTGATTCCCTTGCGTTCGGATATTAGTTGGTAACGCGTTCCACAGTCGCGGTCCTTGGACTGGAAATCTTCGTTCTCCTTTGGTCTTGTACCGGGCCTTGGGGGATTTGTAGTAGATTTTGGTTACTTGATCGAAGAACGCGATTGGGGTTGCGATATTTTATTTTCTCACATAAATATTGGGGGGGGCGGTTCCTTGTACACATTTGTGTGTCAGGCAGAGGGCCTTGAATGTGAGTCGGTCCTTTACGGCCAGCCAATGGAGGGACCTCAGGGATGGAGTGATTGATTCCCAGGGTTTTTTTCCTGTTACCAGTCGTGCCGCCATGTTTTGGACGACTTGTAGACGGGCAATCTGGTATTTTGGGAGTCTGAGTGGTCTCCCACTGACACCAATAATGGGGCACTATTCCTCCCACTGACACCAATGATGGGGCACTATTCCTCCCACTAACACCAATGATGGGGCACTATTCCTCCTAAAGATGTAAAGTAATTTTCTACTTCCATTGGCCATAGTCCGGTCCCCCTAAAGCAGTGGTTCTCAACCTTTCTAGTGCCGTGACCCCGATGATAAGATTTCCCAAGTTGTGGGGACCCCTAACAGTAAAACTATTTAAAAACTTAGGAGCTCTTGATCAAGGTCATCTGCTGATCTGATAACAGTAGTGGGGATTTTAATGGCAACTCTAATCACAGGTAGTGTTACTCACTGCATCTCCGACTTTGTGGTGTCTCGCAGCAGGGACACCTATACCGAAATCAAGAGATAGGGTCTCCTCCAGCCCCTCCCACTTCACATTCCTCACCAGACAGCTGACCTCTAGTCTCTGCTCCCCAGCCATGCCGTGAACTGAATGGATGACTGTGACGAGACTGAGTGGACAGGCGCGGGCTCCAGGGACAGCCATGCGGGCTCCAGGGACAGCCCTACTGGCAAGAGCCATGCGGGCTCCAGGGACAGCCCTACTGGGGAGAGCCATGCGGGCTCCAGGGACAGCCCTACTGGGGAGAGTCATGCGGGCTCCAGGGACAGCCCTACTGGGGAGAGCCATGTGGGCTCCAGGGACAGCCCTACTGGGGAGAGTCATGCGGGCTCCAGGGACAGCCCTACTGGGGAGAGTCATGCGGGCTCCAGGGACAGCCCTACTGGGGAGAGCCATGCGGGCTCCAGGGACAGCCCTACTGGGGAGAGCCATGCGGGCTCCAGGGACAGCCCTACTGGGGAGAGCCATGCGGGCTCCAGGGACAGCCCTACTGGGGAGAGTCATGCGGGCTCCAGGGACAGCCCTACTGGGGAGAGCCATGCGGGCTCCAGGGACAGCCCTACTGGGGAGAGCCATGCGGGCTCCAGGGACAGCCCTACTGGGGAGAGCCATGCGGGCTCCAGGGACAGCCCTACTGGGGAGAGTCATGCGGGCTCCAGGGACAGCCCTACTGGGGAGAGCCATGCGGGCTCCAGGGACAGCCCTACTGGGGAGAGCCATGCGGGCTCCAGGGACAGCCCTACTGGGGAGAGCCATGCGGGCTCCAGGGACAGCCCTACTGGGGAGAGCCATGCGGGCTCCAGGGACAGCCCTACTGGGGAGAGCCATGCGGGCTCCAGGGACAGCCCTACTGGGGAGAGTCATGCGGGCTCCAGGGACAGCCCTACTGGGGAGAGCCATGCGGGCTTCAGGGACAGCCCTACTGGGGAGAGCCATGCGGGCACCAGGGACAGCCCAGGATTCGGTGACCCCTGGCAAATCATCATTCGACCCCCGAGGGGGTCCCGACCCCCAGGTTGAGAACCACTGCCCTAAAGTCTGAAGGACAGTAAATTTGTCCCTTTGTTTAGAAAGTTTGGGGACCCCTGCCAATGGAGTCAAATTATAAGAGGTCCTAAGAACAGAGGTTAAGTAATACAAAACTGGTATTAAACATGGAAGATCCAATCAGGTTGATAGAGCCGGTTCTACAAATGTTTCTGCTCCTCGTAGCTCCTATGAGATGTAATGAGAATTGCCTATAATGCATCATTGCTGGATTATCTCAGTGCCCAGCCAAGGCCGGGCGCTCTATCATCCTGTCACCCAGGGACTCGGCCATAAGGAGATTAATCTTCCGGGAAGTTCTCCAGGGGCTGAACATTGCCTTATGATTATTTTACACAGACTGAATTTTATCCGACATATTTCTTGTGTCACACGATGACAGCTAGCAGGAATAGGTTCTCTCTCCGCCAGCTTTTAAAAGTCACCTAGACGGAAAACAGAGACGACCTAAAATATCCCATAAAACATTCCACAGGGTCATTTTTGGGAAGGGAGGGTGTCCCTGAATGGTCCCTGAATGGTAGCTGGGAAATGTGGTCACCCTAGTGAACGGGGGCTAAACTTGTTTTTTTTCTCCATTAGAATCTACAAGCCTACGTGTCCCAGACATGACACCCAGCATGTAGCAGGAAAGGATGGTGTAAAATGAGTCCTGGATGGCACCATTCTGCCCCCCCCCCCCCCCCATCTCGTGTCTCACTTCCCGCCCCCCACCCCCCCTCCGGTTTTGTCACTTACTTTTAGAGATCTCAAAAGACTCGAACTTCACAGGCTGAATGTAGTTCACCAGGTTAGACATCTCCTCCGTGGCGCTGGCTTCGTTTCCAGCCGTGCCCTATAATTACAAAGAAGTCATTTAGCCTCATTCCGTCAGGCAGCGCGAACCGCCATGGTGATGTGCCGGCAACACAAAGCCGGACGGATTTCAGATTACCGCTGTCCAGGGCTTTTTGCGACACATCCCTGAACTCTGCATGTAGCGCATCCCTAAACTCTGCACTGTGTACATAGCACACCTCTGAACTCTGCACTATGTACATACAGTAGCACACCTCTGAACTCTGCACATAGCACACATCTGAACTCTGCACTATGTACATACAGTAGCACACATCTGTACTCTGCACATAGAACACCTCTGAAAATTGCACTATGTACTTAGCACACCTCTGAAGTCTGCACTATGTACATTCAGTAGCTCACCTCTGAACACTGCACTATGTACATTCAGTAGCACACCTCTGAACACTGCACTATGTACATACAGTAGCACACGTCTGAACACTGCACTATGTACATACAGTAGCACATCTCTGAACTCTGCACTATGTACATACAGTAGTACACCTCTGAACATTGCACTATGTACATAGCACACCTCTGAACATTGCACTATGTACTTAGCACACCTCTGAACATTGCACTATGTACATTCAGTAGCACACCTCTGAACTCTGCACATAGAACACCTCTGAACATTGCACTGTACTTAGCGCATCCCTAAACTCTGCACTGTGTACATAGCACACCTCTGAACTCTGCACTATGTACATACAGTAGTACACCTCTGAACATTGCACTATGTACTTAGCACACCTCTGAAGTCTGCCTTATGTACATTCAGTAGCACACCTCTGAACTCTGCACATAGCACACCTCTGAACTCTGCACTATGTACATAGCACACCTCTGAACATTGCATTGTACTTAGCGCATCCCTAAACTCTGTACTATGCACTTAGCACATCTCTGAACTCTGCACTATGTACATAGCACACCCCCGAACTCTGCATGTAGTGCATCCCTAAACTCTTTACTATGTACCGAGCACACCCAAGAACTCTGCACATAGCGCACCCCTGGGGGAGGGGGGTTTTGGGGGATGTGGTTGAGTTCTTTCAACAATTTTCTAAGAAAAAAAGCCCTGCCGCTGTCAGGTCGGTAAAATATGGTCGCTATAATGCACTGACAATGCAAGGTGCTATTTCCTTTCTTGGATACGAGCTAAAAGTCGACCTGTTTGCAGAACCAAAGTATTCCTTCCAATTGTCCAGAGCAGAGCTCCCAACTGTCCCTGATTTACAGGGACTGTCCCTGATTTGGAGCAATGTCCCTCTGTTCTCCTTTCCTCCTCATTTGTCCCTCATTGTGGTCTGATCCATAGAGTTGTATATAAAATGCACTTTTTATCTTTCAAAAAGTGTTTCCCAGCGCTAAACCTTTCATCTGATTTCTAAATCGCTGCATTTGTAAATTTCAAAAGCCAATATAAAGGAATAGTAGTGGTAAAAAAAAGCCTTTGTGGATTTAATTATCCTTTAACCACTTAAGGACCCCTTCACGCAGAATGGCACGACTGGGCACATCAACGTACCTGTACGTTGCCCTTTAAGCCCAGCCGTGGGGTCGCGGGTGCGTGCCCGCGACCCGTTCCGAAGCTCCGTGACCGCGGCCGTGAGACTCGCGGACCCGATCGCCGCTGGAGTCCCGCGATCGGTCCCCGGAGCAGAAGAACGGGGAGAGCTGTGTGTAATCCAGGTATTTGCTCCCACTTCCGGGCATAGGTCGCCACATCCGGCACCTACTCCGCCCCCCCCTTCTGTCTTCTGGGAGACACACAGGTCCCAGAAGACAGCAGGGACCTTAAGCGGTGTTAAAAAGTGCAACCTACAGAATTTTTTAAACGTTGCCTATGGAGTTTTCTAAGGGTAAAAGTTTGTCGCCATTCCACGAGCGGCGCAATTTTTTGAAGCGTGACATGTTGGGTATCAATTTACTTGGCGTAACATTATCTTTTACAATATAAAAAAAATATATTGGGCTAACTTTCCTGTTGTCTTATTTTTTTAATTCAAAAAAGTGATTTTTCCCCCCAAAAAAGTGCGCTTGTAAGACCGCTGCACAAATACGGTGTGACAAAAAGTATTGCAACAACTGCCATTTTATTCTCTAGGGCAGGGGTCTCCAAACATTCTAAACAAAGGGCCAGTTTATTGTCCTTCAGACTCTTGGAGGGCCGGACTTTGGCCAGCAAGAGTAGAAATTTTCCTGGCATCATTGTTGGTGAACATCTGGTATTAGGGGAGAAAAATAGTGCCCCATTGCTGGTATCATAGGGAGGAATAGTGCTCTATTAGTGGTGTCAGTGTGAGAAATGGTGCTCCATTGTCGGTGTCAGATGGCAGAATAGTGTCTCGTATTAGTGAAAGGGATAGTGCCCCAAGGGCCGGATAAAGGCAAGCAAAGGGCCGCATCCGGCCCTCGGGCCGCAGTTTGGAGACCACTGCTCTAGGGTGTTTGAAAAAATATAGAATGTATAATATATAATGTTTGGGGGTTCTAAGTAATTTTCTAGCAAAGAAAAAAATGTTTTTAACTTGTAAACAACAAATAGGATTTTTGTACTCACCGTAAAATCCTTTTCTCTGAAGTTCATTGACGGACACAGAACTTTCAATCTTGACCTTAGGGGTTATATCGCCACCTTCAGGAGAGGACTAGGCAGAACATGTAAAAACAGCAAAACTGCACAGTACCGCCCAGGGGGCAGTCCTACTGGCTATAACCCCTCACACTGCATCCAGCAGCTGAGTTTTTTTTCTGCCTAGTGTAGGAGAAGGACCTGGCTCCCGATGGGGACCATTGGTCCTGGTGATTTTTTCGTTATTTTTCTGCTGATTTCTGTGATCTACTATAAACAGCCGGGCTGGGTGACAGGCTGGATAATATAGCTCCAGGTAGTCTCCCCAGCCCAGCCATCGAGTGTGAGTAGGCCTTAGCTACGCGCTGGGTCGGCCAGCGACATGCCCTCCGTCATCCAGGGGTGGCCGGTGAGCTATATGCTCCGGGGCACACATATGACCGGGCTACTGCTGTCCGTGTCACAGTGTGCCGTGGCCGACAGCCACCCCGTACCGCTCGGGCGATGGGCCACGTCCAAGGGATGCAAAGCAACCTCTTTAGGATGTGACGGTCGAGGACACAAGGATGGAAGCACAATGTCCTCATTTAGTCCTCAAAACAACTTTTGGGAGAACAAAGGCTGAGAGCATAGCACCGCCTTATCCTTGTGGAGGATCAAGTAGGGAGACTTGCAAGACAAGGCCGCCAACTCAGAAACCCTTCTGGCAGATGTAACCGCCACCAGAAAGGCTACTTTCTGAGAGTGTCAGTAAGGGGATCTCCCTAATGTTCTTAAAAGGCGGCTTCTGAAGCACCGAGAGCACCAGATTTAAATCCCACGGAGGTAGCCGTGGTTGAACCGAAGGGGACACATGTTGAACCCCTTGCACAAACCTACTCACCAATGAATGAGTTGCCAGGGGTTGCTGAAAAAAGACAGCCAAGGTTCATATTTGCCCCTTAATTGTGCTTAAGGCAAGTTTTTGATCCACGCCACACTGCAAAAACAGCAGGATCCTGGAAACCGAATATGTACGCGGACGCCACACCATCTCCTCACACATAGAGATGTAGGCCTTCCACGTGCGATGATCAATTTTTCTGAGAAGATGACTTCCGCACTCTCAGCTTGGTGGAGATTACCGAATCCGACAGGCCTCGGTCCCTTAGCACCTGACTTTCAACAGCCATGCCGTTAAAGCCAGCGACTGTAAAGCAGGATGAAGTATAGGACCTTGCGACAGAAGGTCCTCTCGCATCGGCAGCCGCCAAGGAACATCTGCCACCATTCAAACTATGTCGGCGTACCAGGGATGCAGAGGCCAATCTGGGGCAATTAAAATCACCGGGATCCCCTCTGTCTCCACTCTGCGAAGCAGATGAGGGGGAAGTTTTAGTAGGGGAAGGCATAAATCAGCCGATAATGCCCCATGGAGCTACCAAAGTGTCTGCCGCGTCCACCCAGGGATCTTTGGACCTGGCCACAAACCTCAATACCTTCCGATTGAGTCGAGAAGCCAGAAGATCCACGTCTGACGTGCTCCATCTCAGGCAAAGAAGTCTAAATACATCCGGATGTAGCGACCATTCCCCTTGGTCCAGCATCTGACAACTTAGGCAGTCCGCTTGCCAGTTTTCTACGCACGGAATGTACACTGCCGACTGCAGGATGTGAGCGACATCCAAAGCTGTAGCCGAGCTCTGTTCTGCCTTGATGGTTGACATACGCCACCGCTGTGTCGTTGTCTGACTAGATTCTGACTGGGCGTCACTGCAGCCTCAGTGACCATGTGGAGAGGCACCGCCTGATCGCCCGAAGTTCCAGCACATTGATCGGCAGGCGGGATTCTTCCTGCGTCCAGCGACCATGTACCGACTGTACGCCCCCAAACTCCCCCCCAACCGGTCAGGCTGGCATCCGTTGTGATCACCGTCCAATGATAAGGAAGAAACGACGTCCCAGATTGAAGGGCCGGAGACCTCAGCCACCAGACCAGGGATTCCCTGACTAGGTGGCTCACCCGAATCCGACAATCCAGAGACAACGGAGACTTGTCCCATTTGGACAGAATCTTCTTTTGCAAGACTCAAGTGTGGAATTGAGCATACGGTACCGCCTCAAAGGTGGCTACCAGGAGGCACAGGACTCGCATGCAAAAGCACAGTGACAACCACCTGCAGGACGCCAACAGCTTAATCGCAGCCTGAGGAGTCTGCAGCTTGTCTGAAGGGAGAAAAACTTTCGCCTCTGAGGAGTCCAGAATCAAGCCCAGGTACTCCAGGCGTTGAGTCGGCACCATCACTGACTTCTGGAGGTTCAGTACCCAACCAAACTCCCGAAGAGTCTGACTGGCGATCACCACATCTTCCCCTAATTCTGAGGCGGAAGCTGCTCTCAGAAGGAGGTCATCCAAGGTATCCCATGATCGCGATCCCTCGTTGCCTCAGAAAAGCCAGATTCGGGGCAAGCACCTTGGTGAAAACCCTTGGAGCCAACGCCAGGCCAAAGGGGAGAGCTACAAATTGGTAGTGCTCGTCCCCGACCGCAAACCGCAGAAACCTCTGATGCCTGACGCATATGGGAACATGCAAGTATGCGTCCTTGATGTCCCAAGGACGCCAGAAAATCCCCCGGATAGAGTGCAGCGACCACAGAGCGAACTGATTCCATCCTGAACCTTTGTACTTTTACAAAGCAGTTGAGGGCCTTGAGATACAGGATCGGATGGACCCCTTCCTTCTTTGGGACTCCAACAGATTGGAGTACAATCCCTGAAACCTTTGCAGTGACGGCACTGGCACTATCACTGCGTGCCTCAGCAGGTCTTGCACTGCCCCAAACAGGGAGTCCCGACGTGCCGAAAGACCAGATTTTTAGCCAAATCAGGTTGACGGAGCACCACAGCAGATACTGAGGCTCTAGAAAGCAAAGGAGCCGTATCTAAGGCCGCATCGCAGACATACTTAAGGCCAATGCACCAACTGGTCTGCCAGTTCCAGGCAGACTGGGGAAGCCTGTTGCTTTTCCAACTCTCGGTGCAACAATTTAGCCCATTCAGTAAGCCTCTGTGACACCAGGGCCATGGCCAATACTGCCCGCAATGCTGACCCTACCACCGTGAACTTGGACCGGGCATCTGGAATCATGGTTACCTTATTTAACCTGGAGACTGGGGGGGTCCACAACCGGGGGAGATGTCCATTTCTTCAGGAAACTCTCCTCAAATGGGTACCGTACGGTACCACCATGCGTTTTGGGACCGAAAAGGCCCGCTGCGGCCGTTCCCATTCTTTGTAAATAAACTTATCAAAGTAAGTTAGGTAAGGAAACACCATAGCCATGCGGGCCGGCTTGTGGGACCCAAAAGGGACCAACACCTCTGTAGATGCCCCCGCTGTATCCTCCATCTTTAGGGTATCCTGCACCGCTGTGATAAGTGCTCCTACAAGCGCCCTTTCCTGTGCTGACCCGGACACAGAGTCATCCTTACTGTCTGAATAGTCCTGGTCCGCATCCTCTGAAACGTCAGAACAGGAGCCGTATGCCACAGCAAGGGCCGAGTCTGATTTAGAGCATTCCCCAGAAGATGGTGGGGGGAGGGGCGTTTTTATCCCCCTTGCTCCTGCACGCCACTTCCACCCTGGCAACGATAGACTCCAGGACCGCCGACAAAGTGTCCATAGGAACCGCAGGTGCAGGGGAACCGTTTGCTACCATGCTGACCCACACTCGCCTGACACCCCATAGGGGCCCAGGTAAGCCAAAAAATCCACCCTCCTAGCTGCCACAGCCCCCGCAGGACTCACCACCCTGACCCAGGCACTGCGCTGCGCTGCCGTCCTCCCATGTGTCACTCACAAGGCGCTCTGTGTAATTTGCGCCGTTCTAGACAAACAGTCCCGGCACTAGAGGTAAAACAATACGTGAAAGCACAAGAAACCAGCCACCAGCCACCTCAGGAACACCCACAAGCTCTGGAAAAATGGCCGCCGGCCTTTCCTGACTGAAAACCACACCAAAATGGCCACAACCGCGCTGACCCCGTGGCAGCCTTCACACAAGTACACTAGAACACTCCGCAATGTACTGTACACCCCAGAAAACAGGAAAGGACCACCAAACTCCAGCGCATCCCCCTGCCAGGACTCGGAGCCCCCTCAGTCACACAGCGGTCCGAGCTCAGGGAGGAGGGTTAAAGGACAGGGACAGAAGAAAGGGAGAGTGAGAGACCCCCTAGTCGACCTCCCAAGGAATGTCCAGCTGCTCCAACCTGCCAGAACAGGTGGAACCATACTTACTCGTGCTGTGGGGATTGCTGGACGCATTTCACTGACAGACCCATCGCCCGAGCGGTACGGGGTGGCTGTCGGCCATGGCACACTGTGACACGGACAGCATTAGCCCGGTCATATGTGTGCCCTAGAGCATATAGCTCACCGGCTACCCCTGGATGACGGGGCATGTCGTGGCCAACCCAGCACACAGCTAAGGCCTACTCACAATCGATGGCCGGGCTGGGGAGACTACCAGGATCTATATTATCCAGCCCATCACCCAGCCCGGCTGTTGATAGTAGATCACAGAAATCAGCAGAAAAAAAAAGAAAAAATCACCAGGACCAATGGTCGCCACCGGGAGCCAGGTCCTTCTCCTACACTAGGCAGAAAATAAACTGAGCTGCTGGATACAGTGTGAGGGGTTATAGCCAGTAGGACTGCCCCCTGGGCGGTACTGTTCAGTTTTGCTGTTTTTACATGTTCTGCCTAGTCCTCTCCTGAAGGTGGCGATATAACCCTAAGGTCAAGATTGAAAGTGCTGTGTCCATGAAAAAACGAAAGAGAAATAGGCCCGGTCCTTAAGTGGTTAAGATGGTATTACATCAAAAGACAGAAATGTTGTTGTGCGTCTCCCAGAGCACAAGTGTGAACGGGGAATAAGTCTAGGTTCACACTTTTCTCTTTTTCTTGTGTCTAGCTATGATATGCAATTTTCATGTTGACCAATAAAGAACACTCTCGGGTTTTGGCCCCGCTGTTGCAGTGTGGAAATGTGCATGTTACTGCAATGGGTGGTGTATGTAAACCTGCTTTAACCACTTAAGGACCGCCTCCTGCAGATATACGACGGTAGAATGGCACGGCTGGGCACAATCGCGTACCTGTACGTCCTCTTTAAGTGCCCAGCCGTGGGTCACGGCGCACGCCCGCGACCTGGTCCGAAGCTCTGTGACCGCGGACGCAGACGCGATCGCCGCCGGAGTCCCGCGATCGGTCCCTGGAGCTGAAGAACGGGGAGAGCTGTGTGTAAACACAGCTTCCCCCATTCTTCACAGTGGCAGCTTCATTGATCGTGTGTTCCCTAATATAGGGAAACATGATCAATGACGTCACACGTCCAGCCCCGCCCCGCCCCCCTACAGTTTGAAAAACATATGAGGTCACACATAACCCCTACAGCGCCCCCTAGTGGTTAACTCCTAATCTGCACTGTAATTTTCACAGTAATCAGTGCATTTTTATAGCATTTTTTGCTGTGAAAATGACAATGGTCCCAAAAGAGCGTCAAAATCGTCCGATGTGTCCGCCATAATGTCGCAGTCACGAAAAAATACGCCGATCGCCGCAATAAAACTATCTCCTATTTTGTAAACGCTATAAATTTTGCGCAAACCAATCGATAAACGCTTATTGTGATTTTTTTTTTAGGTAGAAGAATACGTATCGGCCTAAACTGAGGAAAAAATATGTTTTTTTTTATATATTTTTGGGGGATATTTATTATAGCAAAAAGTAAAAAATATTGAATTTTTTTCAAAATTGTCGCTCTATTTTTGTTTATAGCGCAAAAAATTAAAACCGCAGAGGTGATCAAATACCACCAAAAGAAAGCTTCATTTGTGGGGAAAAAAAGGACGCCAATTTTGTTTGGGAGCCACGTCGCACGACCGCGCAATTGTCAGTTAAAGCGACGCAGTGCCGAATCGCAAAAACTGGGCAGGTCCTTTACCTGCATAAAGGTCCGGGTGTGAAGTGGTTAAAAAAAATTATTAGGAGATTTATCAAAGTCAGTTTTCTGTATTATGGAGGGAAAAAAAATATTTAGATGCATAATTTTAGTTATACAGAATTGGCCAGATTCAGGTATGGTGGCGCACCTTTCCAGGGGCGTAGCCTATCGTATTTACGCTACGCCGCCGTAAGTAAGTGAGGCAAGTGCTGTATTCAGAAAGCACTTGCCTCCTAAGTTATGGCGGCGTAGCGTAAATGGGGCCGGCGTAAGCGCGCCTAATTCAAATGAGGATGAGGGGGGCGTGTTTTATGTAAATGGGTGGTGACCCGACGTGATTGACGTTTTTTTACGAACGGCGCATGCGCCGTCCGTGTACATATCCCAGTGTGCATTGCTCCAAAGTACGCTGCAAGGACGTATTGGTTTCGACGTGAACGTAAATGACGTCCAGCCCCATTCACGGACGACTTACGCAAACAACGTAAAATTTTCAAATTTCGACGCGGGAACGACGGCCATACTTAACATTGACTAGGCCAACTAGGGGGCAGCTCTATCTTTACGCCGGCGTACCTCTTACGGAAAACGGCGTATCTTTACTGCGACAGGTGCACGTACGTTTGTGAATCGGCGTATCTAGTCATTTACATATTCTACGCCGAACTCAACGGAAGCGCCACCTAGCGGCCAGCGGAAAAATTGCACCCTAAGATACGACGGCGCAAAAGACTTACGCCGCTCGTATCTTAGCCTAATTTAAGCGTATCTGGTTTCCAGAATACGCTTAAATTTACGCAGGCGTGGAATCAGAGTTACGACGGCGTATCAGTAGTGTAACTCTCTATGAATCTGGCTATGTGCGTACAAGTCACTTTTCTGGATGCACAGATGTTCTAGGGGCGAGAATGAAAAAAAATAAAATAAAAAAGAACCGTTTGCATGGCACAACCTACTCTCCGAAAAAAAATGGCTTTCTTGATTTTTTTAGATTTGTAATGGAAGTGAGCAGCGTTGCCAACCGTCTGGCAGCCAGTAAAAAATGGGCACTTTTCTCCTGCCAGTAAATGCCGGTGACAGGAAAAGGTTGCCAGTAAAAAATAGAACTGTGACGCTCCGTTAGGACTGTGCATGTACATTTTAAACTTTTAGAAATGGCAGTAAAAACCTGGCTGCGCCAGTAAATTTTCGGGTGTTGTGTCAGTAAATCTCAATCTGGTCAGTTGGCAACCCTGGATGTGACACACACAAGTAGGTTTCTTTGTAAGAAGGCTCTGCTGTGCTTCACAGGGGTATTCCTATATAAAGCAATGTCAGCAAGACTCATTTTAGCTTTCAACCACTAGATGGCAGCGTGGTACTGCTCTTCCACATTTTATAAAGCGCGAAGGAGAACCAATCCGCGACACATGACAAATCCCTCTATATCAGACTTTCTCAGCTTTTGTTACCCCAGAGGAACCCTTGAACTCATTTTTAGGTCTCAGGGTCCATCGAGGGGTCATGGGACAGAGATCCTTACATTGGTGGTGACCAGTGGGGAATAATATCACCCCTTGCAGATGTGGTCAGAATGTGACTTTTGCGGTCATGCCGCCGACTTGTGATGGATCTAGAACTATGCTGTCCACAAGGTTTAGGAGTGTGTCTATGGGAATGTTTGACCGTTCTTCCAGAAGTGAATTTGTGAGGTCAGGCACTGATGTTGGATGAGAAGGCCTGGCTCGCAGTCTCCGCTCTTATTCATCTCAAAGGTGTTCTATCGGGTTGGGGTCAGGACTCTGTGCAGGGCAGTCAAGTTCTTCCACCCCAAACTCTCTCATCCATGTCTTTACGGACCTTGCTTTGTGCACTGGTTCTCAGTCATGTTGGAACATGAAGGCGCTGTCCCCAAACTGTTCCCACAAAGTTGGGAGCATGAAATTGTCCAAAATGTCTTGGTATGCTGACGCCTTCAGAGTTCCCTTCACTGGAACTAAGGGACCAACCCCTGAAAAACAACCCCCCCCCACCATAATCCCCCCTTGGGGGTTATTATTGCTCCCACGCACACCAATACTGGGGGTTATTATTCCGAACACTGACATCAATAATAGGGAATATTATTGCATCCACTGACGCCAATGTTGGGGGTTATTGTGTCCACTAAGTCCACTTACACCAGTGGTTCTCAACCTGGGGGTCGGGACCCCCTCGGGGGTCGAATGATGATTTGCCAGGGGTCACCAAATCCTGGGCTGGCCCACTCAGACACTTTGCAGCCGACCATTCAGTTCACGGCATGGCTGGGGGGGGGGCAGAGACTAGAGGTCAGCTGACTGGTGAGGAATGTGAAGTGGGAGGGGCTTGAGGAGACCCTGTCTCCTGATTTCAGAATAGGTGTCACTGCTACAAGACATCAGAAAGTCGGAAACACAGTGAGTGTTGCCACTGATCCCAACTCCCTGCCAGCACTGCCACTGATCCCAACTCCCTGCCAGCACTGCCACTGATCCCAACTCCCTGCCAGCACTGCCACTGATCCCAACTCCCTGCCAGCACTGCCACTGATCCCAACTCCCTGCCAGCACTGCCACTGATCCCAACTCCCTGCCAGCACTGCCACTGATCCCAACTCCCTGCCAGCACTGCCACTGATCCCAACTCCCTGCCAGCACTGCCACTGATCCCAACTCCCCGCCAGCACTGCCACTGATCCCAACTCTCCGCTAGCACTGCCACTGCTCCCAACTTCCTGCCAGCACTGCCACTGCTCCCAACTCCCTGCCAGCACTGCCACTGATCCCAACTCTCCGCCAGCACTGACACTGATCCCAACTTCCCGCCAGCACTGCCACTGATCCCAACTCTCCGCTAGCACTGCCACTGCTCCCAACTCTCCGCCAGCACTGACACTGATCCCAACTCTCCGCCAGCACTGACACTGATCCCAACTCCCTGCCAGCACTGACACTGATCCAAACTCTCCGCCAGCACTGCCACTGCTCCCAACTTCCTGCCAGCACTGCCACTGCTCCCAACTCCCTGCCAGCACTGCCACTGATCCCAACTCTCCGCCAGCACTGACACTGATCCCAACTTCCCGCCAGCACTGCCACTGATCCAAACTCTCCGCCAGCACTGACACTGATCCCAACTTCCCGCCAGCACTGCCACTGATCCCAACTCTCCGCTAGCACTGCCACTGCTCCCAACTCTCCGCCAGCACTGACACTGATCCCAACTCTCCGCCAGCACTGACACTGATCCCAACTCCCTGCCAGCACTGACACTGATCCAAACTCTCCGCCAGCACTGCCACTGCTCCCAACTCTCCGCCAGCACTGCCAGTGATCCCAACTCTCCGCCAGCACTGCCACTGATCCCAACTCTCCGCCAGCACTGCCACTGATCCCAACTCCCTGCCAGCACTGACACTGATCCCAACTCTCCGCCAGCACTGCCACTGATCCCAACTCCCTGCCAGCACTGCCACTGATCCCAACTCTCCGCCAGCACTGCCACTGATCCCAACTCCCTGCCAGCACTGCCACTGATCCCAACTCTCCGCCAGCACTGCCACTGATCCCAACTCCCTGCCAGCACTGCCACTGATCCCAACTCTCCGCCAGCACTGCCACTGATCCCAACTCCCTGCCAGCACTGACCCCAAATTCCCGCCAGCACTGACACTGTTCCAAACTCCCTGCCAGAACTGCCACTCAGCCCCCCCCCGTCCCACCAAGGAGTAAAAAAAGAGACTACATGGAAGGGAGAGAAAAAGAGGGGGAGGAACAAAGAAAGGGAGAGAAAGAATAAAAGCAAGAACAAGGAAGACGGCTAGAGAGAGGGATGGGGGAAAAACAAAACCAAAATTTAGGATAAGAGGTTAAAGGGAAAGAAAGGAGAACAAAAAGTGGTACATCCTAAAATGTGCCATAAGGGAGTTCAATACTGTATGAGTGGAAGGAACTCGGGGAGCGCTAAATGTCCGTGGGTTAGGGTTGCAAATTACTTGTCTTGCCTTGGGTGCTGACAACCCATGCTACAATTTTTTTTTTACTGTTGGGGGTCCTCACAACTTGGGAAATTTTATCAAGGGGTCACAACACTAAAGAGGTTGAGAAACACTGTCTTACACCAACACTGGGGGTTATTATTGCATCCAGTGGGGTAGATTCAGGTATCTCCGCCTAAAGTTACGGCGGCGTAGCGTAGTGTATTTACGCTACGCCTCCGCAACTTACAGGAACAAGTGCTGTATTCACAAAGCACTTGCTCCGTAAGTCGCGGCGGCGTAGCGTAAATGGGGCCGGCGTAAGCGCGCGTAATTCAAATGGGGAAGGGGGGGCGTGTTTTATGCGTTTTATGCGCCGTCCGTGTACATATCCCAGTGTGCATTGCTTCCAAGTACGGCGCAACGACGTATTGGTTTCGACGTGAACGTAATTTACGTCCAGCCCTATTCGCGAACGACTTACGCAAACGACGTAAAAAATTCAAATTTCGAAGCGGGAACGACGTCCATACTTAACATTGGCTGCGCCTCCTAATAGCAGGAACAACGTTACGCCGGAAAAGCCTTAACGCAAACGACGTAAAAAACGAACGCCGGGCGCGCGTACATTTGTGAATCGGCGTAAGTAGGCAATTTGCATACTCTACGCTGAAAACAACGGAAGCGCCCCTAGCGGCCAGCGTCAGAATGCACCCTAAGATACGACGGCGTAAGAGACTTATGCCAGTCGTATCTTAGGCTAAAGTCGGCGTATCTTGCTTTCTGAATACAGAAAGTAGATACGCCGGCGCAACTTAGCAATTACGCGGCGTATCTATGGATACGCCGGCCTAATTGCTCTCTGAATCTACCCCATTGACACCAATGTTGAGAGTTATTACTGCTGCCACTGACACCAATACTGGAGGTTAAAGCGGGATTCCACCCGCGATTTTTTTTTCTTAAGTCAGCAGCTACTAACACTGTAGCTGCCGACTTTTAATAAGGACACTTACCCGTCCTAGTCGCCCGCGATATCGGTCCCCCAAAGGCGATCGCTGGGTCCTGGCGCCTCCATCCTGACTATGGGAAACATGCAGTAAAGCCTTACGGCTTCTCTGCCCGTTTCCTACTGCGCATGCGCGACTCGCGCAGCGCTTTGTGAATGGGCGACCGCCCCCTGGGATACACACAGTTCCCAGAAGGCAGCGTGCCCCATTCACCAGAAGACACCGCGACGGAGGACGAGGCAGAAGATCCACCGTGGTGGAAGAAAAGGCAGAGGAGCTACTTCCGCATAGCAACCGC
This sequence comes from Rana temporaria, assembly GCF_905171775.1. NCBI lineage: Eukaryota > Metazoa > Chordata > Amphibia > Anura > Ranidae > Rana > Rana temporaria. Next base: position 465,612,885 of record NC_053492.1, on the reverse strand, counting down.
CCTTTCAGGTGAGAATACAAATTTTTTATTTTTTTTCAATTTTTTTTTTATTTATTTTAAGATTTTTTGTGGGAGAAAAAAAAAACGGGTGGAACTCCACTTTAACCCCTTCCGTACCGTAGGACGTCCAGCAGAGCCGCAACGGCCGCCCAGCCTGGCAAACTGATCAATCTGGGCCGGCCTGCACCCTCCTGGTTAGACTAGGCAGCAATGCGCCCTAGGCAACAGGCTGTCACTGGAACCGGCCCACTGAGCTGATCGGCCCACTGGGAAACTCCCGGTAGTCCTGATGGCCAGTCCATCCCTGTTGATGAAGGTGGTAAAGAAAGCACACCTCTCTTTGAAATGGGAACGAGGGACACCTATTAGAAAAAAAAAACTGTGGGCATAGGACACTGCCACACCCCCTTAACCACCTGCCACTCATATAACTTACTTATAAGGCGACAAGGACTGCTGCACCGGATCTCGTACATACCTACACAGCGGGAGCTGATCTGTAGGTACTCCAGACTCTATGGGCCAGATTCAGGTAGGGGCGCGCATCTTTGCGGTGGCGTAGCGTAGCGTATTTACACTACGCCGTCGTAAGTCAGAGAGGCAAGTACTTTATTCACAAAGTACTTGCCTCCTAAGTTACGGCGGCGTAGCGTGAATAGGCCGGCGTAAGCGCGCCTAATTCAAATGAGGATGTGGGGGGCGTGTTTTATGCATATTAACTGTGACCCGACGTGATTGACGTTTTTTACGAATGGCGCATGCGCCGTCCGTGTACATATCCCAGTGTGCATTGCGGCAAAGTACGCCGCAAGGACGTATTGGTTTCGACGTGGACGTAATTTACATCCAGCCCTATTCACGGACGACTTACGCAAACTACGTAAAATTTTCAAATTTCGACGCAGGAACGACGGCCATACTTAACATTGGCTACGCCACCTAGGGGGCAGCTTTATCTTTACGCGGCGTACCTCTTACGGAAACGGCGTATCTTTACTGCGACGGGCAAGCGTAGGTTCGTGAATCGGCGTATCTACTCATTTGCATATTCTACGCCAAACTCAATGGAAGCGCCACCTAGCGGCCAGCGGAAATATTGCACCCTAAGATACGATGGCGCAGGCCGTTGTATCTTAGCTAGGTTTAAGTGTATCTCAGTTTGAGCATACACTTAAACATACGATGGCGCAGATTCCGAGTTACGTCGGTGTATCTACTGATACGCCGGCATAACTCTTTGTGAATCTGGGCCCTATATCTGCCGGCACACTCCGATCATCCAACACACAGGCAGGACGGCGATCTCTCAGTAAAGAAGGCATGGATCCTGTGTTCTGCAAAGCAATGGATCTCTGCCTTCCCCTAGTAAAAGCACCTCCCCCAAAGTACACTTAAACACTGGCTAGGTACACAGTTAACCCTTTAATTGCCCCTGATGTTAACCCCTTCCCAGCCAGTGTCATTAGTACAGTGACTGTGCATATTTTTAGCACTCATCACTGTATTAGTGTCACTGGTTCCCAAAATGTGTCAAAAGTGTCAGTTAGTGTACCGACTGTCCGCCGCAATATTGCAGTCCCGCTATAAGTCGCTGATCGCCACCATTACTAGTAAAAAAAAAAAAAAAAGAAAATGCTATATAAAATACTATAACTTTTGCGCAAACCAATCAATATATGCTTTTTGATTTTTTTTTTACCAAAAACGTGTAGAAGAATACGTATTGGCCTAAATTTATGAAGAAATTAGATTTTTCCAATTTTTTTGTTGGATATGTTTTATATGATTGCTGCCATTACTAGTAAAAAAAAATAATAAATTAGCCCATGGTTTTTAGATCCTAAAACATTTTTAGGTCCTGTAACTTTTGTGCAAACCAATCAATAAACGCTTATTGGGAATTTTTTTACCAAAAATATGTAGAAGAATACGTATCGGCCTAAACTGAGGAAGAAATTATTTTTTTACCATTTATTTGGGGATATTTATTATAGCAAAAAGTAAAAAAATATTTGTTTAGTTTTCAAAATTGTATTTGGGTACAGCATCGCACGACCGCGCAATTGTCAGTTAACCACTTTAGGACCCCTTCACGTCGATATACGTTGGCAGAATGGCACGGCTGGGCACATCAACGTATATGTACGTTGCCCTTTAAGACCAGCCGCGGGGTCCGAAGCTCCGTGACCGGGACCCGCGGACCCGATCGCTGCTGGAGTCCCGCGATCGCTCCCCGGAGCTGAAGAACGGGGAGAGCCGTATGTAAACACGGCTTCCCCGTTCTTCACTGTGGCGGCTGCATCGATCGTGTGATCCCTTTTATAGGGAGACACAATCGATGACGTCACTCCTACAGCCACACCCCCCTACAGTTGTAAACACATATTAGGTCACACATAACCCCTTCAGCGCCCCCTTGTGGTTAACTCCCAAACTGCAACTGTCATTTTCACAGTAAACAATGCATTTTAAATGCATTTTTTGCTGTGAAAATTACAATGGTCCCAAAAATATGTCAAAATTGTCCGAAGTGTCCGCCATAATGTCGCAGTCACGAAAAAAAAATCGCTGATCGCCGCCATTAGTAGTAAAAAAAAAAAAATAATAAAAATGCAATAAAACTATCCCCTATTTTGTAAACGCTATAAATTTTGTGTAAACCAATCGATAAACGCTTATTGTGATTTTTTTTACCAAAAATATGTAGAAGAATACTTATCGGCCTAAACTGAGGAAATTTTTTTTTTTTATATATATTTTTGGGGGGATATTTATTATAGCAAAAAGTAAAAAATATTGAATTTTTTTCAAAATTGTCGCTCTATTTTTGTTTATAGCGCAAAAAATAAAAACCGCAGGGGTGATCAAATACCACCAAAAGAAAACTCTATTTGTGGGGAAAAAAGGACGCCAATTTTGTTTGGGAGCCACGTCACACGACCGCGCAATTGTCTGTTAAAGCGACGCAGTGCCGAATCGCAAAAACTGGCCTGGTCCTTTAGCTGCATTTTGGTCTGGGTCTTAAGTGGTTAAAGTGACGCAGTGTCGTACTGCAAAAAATGGCCTGGTCATTAAGGGGACAAATCCTTCCGGTCTTTAAGTGGTTAATGGATAGAATGCAGTAGCCTGTAGACTTTACAACCCCTTTAAAAGTGCATTTTATATACAACTATATAGATCAGACCAAAATGAGGGACAAAAAAGGAGGGAAGAGGGACAGAGGGACTTTTGTTTCCGAATGAGGGACAATCCCTCACAATCAGGGACAGTTAGGAGCTATGAAGGAAGGGGTGGGGACACCCAAATGTTTGCCTGAACACCCAAAACAGGAACAAAGTCGTCCACTATGGTAACATGAATGGGTTACAAAGAGTCTCACCTCTTCCGTGGAAGATTTCTTACAATCATCATCATCGTCTTCATCATCTTCATCACTTTCAATGTCAGCTTCACCTGAAAAACAATAAACCAACAAAAATTATAGCATACCTCCCAACATTTTGAGATGGGAATGAGGCACACCTACTAACAAATGTATGCAGGCATAGGACACGCCCCCTGCCACACCCCCTTAAAGGGGAATTAACCAAAAAAAAGGTTAATTAAATCCACAAAGGACTTTTTTTTTTTACCACTACTATTCCTTTATTTTGGCTTTTAAAATGTACAAATTCAGCAATTTAGAAATCAGATGAAAGGTTTAGCACTGGGAAACACTTTTTGAAAGATAAAAAGTGCATTTTATATACAACTATAGAGATCAGACCACAATGAGGGACAAATGAGGAGGAATGAGGGACAGAGGGACATTGCTCCAAATCAGGGACAGTCCCTCGAAATCAGGGACAGTTGGGAGCTCTGGGCCAGATTCACATATATCTGCGGCGGCGTAACGTATTGTCTTTACGTTACACCCTGCAAGTTTTTAGCGCAAGTGCCTGATTCACCAAGCACTTGCGTGTAAACTTACGGCGGTGTAACGTAAAGCCGTCCGTCGCAAGCCCGCCTAATTCAAATGGGGCGTGTACCATTTAAATTAGGCGCGTTCTTGCGCCGAACGTTCTGCGCATGCTCCGTGTGAAAATTTCCCGACGTGCTTTGCGCGAAATTATGGCGCCCCCATGTATTTTTTGAACGGCGACGTGCGTTACGTCGTTTCGTATTCCCGGACATCTTACAAAAAAAATAAATAATAATTTTAAATTCGACGCGGGAACGACGGCCATACTTTAACATGGCTGTTCTAAATGTAAGCCATGAAAAAGCAGGCCTAAGTTTGCGGCGACTAGCGACGACGTAAGAGATTGCGACGAACGCGCGTATCTTCGTGGATCGCCGTAATCAGATAATTTGCATACCCAACGCTGGAAAACGACGCAAACTCCACCCATCGGCCGCCGGAAAATTACACCTAGGATCCGAAGGCGTACGAAGCCGTACGCCTGCCGGATCTTAGCCAAAAGCCGTTGTATCTTTTTTGTGAATTACAAATTAAGATACAATGCGGCAAATTTGAAAATACGCCAGAGTATCAGTAGATACTCCGGCGTATTTCCTCTGTGAATCTGGCCCTATGATTTTAGGTCTACCCTTCTGTCCCGGGACCACGGTGTCCATAGCCTGCTACTCACCAGAGAAGAGGTGATGCCGGCCATGTAATGTTTGCATATATAATGTGTTTTATGATATTTTTTAAATACGAGGGCTGTATTGAAAGTAATACAATACAAAAGTGGGATTAAAGCGGGGGGTTCACCCAAAAAAACAAGTATATAACATTACATTCAGTATACAGCAAGCATGTACAGTATGCCGTTTTTTTTTTGGGGGGGGGGGGTGTACAAACAGAATTATCGGTCTTTTCCTCCGGGCTTCCGGGTACTCGCTCCCGCGGGACTGGGCGTTCCTGTGCAGTGCAGCAATGTCATCTGGGACCTCGCCCATATGATTGACGTGCCTGAGAAAAACTCCCACCGTCGGATAAGGCGCGTCATGACTTTCCCAAAATAGCCGAACTGCGAGCCGGCTCTAGACGGCGCCTGCGCACCGACTAGGAGCCGTGTAGCGCTGACTGCGCAGGCGCGGTATAGTGCTGCTGTGTATGGGCTGTCTCTCTCTCTCTCAGCCTTGGTACGGATGTGTGTGCAGAGAGCCCCGTGCAGGAGCTGGAGCAGCCCGCAGCCTGAGCCAACATTACTTAATACAGCGCGGCCCCGGCTCAGGGGGGGCGGGGCTCGGGGTGGGGGGATGGGGACGGATCAGGTGAGCCTGGTGCTGAGCCGGGGATGATCTCCAGATAGGCAGATGGACTGCTCCTGGATGCCGGGCTGTGCTCTATTCCTCTCCTCCTCAACACGCTGGCCTGCAGTCCAGGAATTCCAGCAACAGTGACCCGCCGGTTAGAAAAGAAAAGAAACTCACCGCCGCCCGTAGGATGAAACTGTCTCCGCTCTGCTACACAGCCCCGCCTCCTCCTAACCCCACGCTGTGATAGACAGAAAACATCTCAGCATTAGAACGGCATTCTGTTTAACACAGCGTGTTTAGGAGCAGGCGGGGCTGTGTGCGAGCAAAGCGAAGACAATTTCAGTGTGTTTTACCGCTCTGCAGCCACTAGTCATATCGACAATTTTAAAGCTGTTTCGGCATGTGCCCAAAACAGCTGTTTTCGGCCGATATGTATCGGCACCGATATATCGGTGCACCCCTAGTAATTCTTCTTCTTTTTCATTGCAGGTAAATAATGGATTCCAAGCAGAAGCAACGTGCCGCCATTGAGTTCCTGATAAAGGAGAGGTGCAGGCTGTATGACATCCACAGAAGACTACAGAACTCTTACAGAGATGACACCACTGACAAGACCAATGTCATGTACTTGGTGACCCTTGTCAGTGGTGTCATCTGCAGGAATGTTCTAAAACCTTCTGTGGATGTCGGACAGTCGGCACCTCTCCTTCATCAAGAACTCAGTGACCACACGTTGCTTCTGCTTGAAATCCATTATTTACCTGCAATGAAAAAGAAGAAGAAGACGAACAGTTACTATAGAGAAAGAGTTACTATAGAGAAAGAGTTACTTTACCAACATGTGAAATTTGAACGCCCTAAATAAATAGGTTATTCAAATTTCACGTGTTGGTAGAGTAACTCTTTCTCTATAGTAACTCTTCTTCTTTTTTATTGCAGTTAAGTAAAGGATTCCAAGCAAAACTAATGTGCCATCACTGAGTTCTTGATGAAGGAGGGGTGCAGGTTGTCCAACATCCACAGAAGTCTACAGAATGTCTACAGAGATGACACCCCTGACAAGTGTCACCAATGATAAGACATTGCTCTTGTCAATGGTGTCATCTCGGTAAACATTCTGTAGCTTTCTGTGGATGTCAGACGGCCTGCACCCCTCCTTTGTCAGTAAAAAAATTAGGGCATGTTGCTTCTGCTTGAAATGTTTTTGTTTGTTTTTTTCAGAAGAAGAAGAAGAAGAGAAAAGAAGAAAACAAGGATGAAGAAATACCGTATTTATCGGCGTATAACACGCGCAGGCGTATAACATGCACCCTAACTTTAAGAGGAAAGTTTCAGGGAAAAAACTTTTCACAGCCCCCTGCGTATAACACGCAGGCACAGTTTACCCTCTATTTTAAGGGTAAAAAAGTGAGTGTTATACGCCAATAAATACAGTAAGTGAAAGAATAAGGAAGAAAGAAGAAGGAGAAAGAAGAAAGAAAAAAGAAGAAGGAAGAAGAAAAGAAGGAAAAAGAAAGAATAAGAAGAAAAAGAAGAGGAAGAAATAGAAAGAAGAAGAAGGAGAAGAAGAAGAAATAGAAAGAAGAAGAAGGAAGAAGAAGAGAAAAGAAGAAAAAAAGGATGAAGAAAAAAGGTGAAAGAAGAAGAAGGGAGATGAAGGAAGAAGAAACGAAGGAAAAAGAAAGAAGAAGAAGAAGGAAATCGAAATATGAAAGAAGAAAAGGAAGAAGAAGAAGAAAGAAGAGGAAGAAAAAAGACGGAAGAAAATAGAAGAAAGAAGGAAGAAAAAAGAAGGAAGAAAGAAGGAAGAAAAAAGAAAAAAGAAGGAAGAAAAAAGAAAAAAGAAGGAAGAAGAAAAAAGAAAAAAAAAGGAAGAAAAAAGAAAAAAGAAGGAAGAAGAAAAAAGAAGAAAGAAAAAAGAAGAAAAAAGAAAGACGAAGAAGAAGAAGAAAGAAGAAGAAGAAAGAAGAAGAAGAAAGAAGAAGAAGAAGAAGAAAGAAGAAAGAAGAAAGAAGAAGAAAGAAGAAGAAGAAGAAAGAAGAAAGAAGAAGAAGAAGAAAGAAGAAGAAAGAAGAAAGAAGAAGAAGAAGAAAGAAGAAAGAAGAAGAAGAAGAAGAAGAAAGAAGAAAGAAGAAGAAGAAGAAGAAAGAAGAAAGAAGAAGAAGAAGAAAGAAGAAAGAAGAAGAAAGAAGAAGAAGAAGAAAGAAGAAGAAGAAGAAAGAAGAAAGAAGAAAGAAGAAAGAAGAAGAAGAAGAAAGAAGAAAGAAGAAGAAGAAGAAGAAGAAGAAGAAGAAGAAGAAGAAGATGGAAATGAGAAGAAGAAAGAAGAAGGAAGAAAAAAAATAATTTTGAAGGAAGAAGAAGGAAGAAGACGATAAAAGAAGTAGAAGGAAGAAGAAAATAGAAAGAAGAAAGAAGAAGAAGAAAGGAGAAGAAAGAAGAATGAAGAAGAAACGTTACTCTACCAACATGTGACATTTGTACCCCTTATGTAGGTCAATAAAGTTATGCCCACTTCTGCATCACTTTCAGAACAATCCTCGTATAGTAACAGAAATGAACACATTTTCTCAGCACTAGACTGACTCATGATATTTACACGCCCCCTTTACTAGACCTGATTCCTCTAATGGACATGGAACATCTATAATTCTAGTTCCCACTTTCAGTCGTACCTTTCAGAACACCATAATTCAGTGAAGCCCATTTGTCGCCGGTGTTTACACCAACTCCGTCCAATAAAAATGACTGAATAGAAGAAAGTGCCGATTTGGCAAAAAAGACGTAACCCGGCCTGTGCCAGCAAAGTAACATGTAAGATGAATTCAAACCTCAAGAGCAAGAAGATTCATAAATCATGGCTGGACGTGTTTATCTGCTTCTAAGTTTATTATTCAGGTTGACAAAACGTAAATGGATTTTGTCGTGAACCTCATATAACGTAAAAGTAACACAAGACAATACAAGCACAAGACATGAAATAACAATATAGAAGATTTACATCACAAATTCCCAATGACCAATCAAATAATCCCCACAAAAAAAACATGGACCTTCTTAGAGCTTGGGAAGCCATTCTTGGGACTGATAAATAGAGAATTTGGTCTTTTTGTGTTTCTAGATGCATTTTTTTTATCATAGTAGTTTTATATAGTAATAAACATGTTATACTTACCTGGTATTGCACAGAGCAACCCCTCACCTCCTCTTCTGGGGTCCCACGCCAGCACTCTCCTATACTCCTCTTCTGTGTCTGGTTCCATAGCAAGCTGTATCTCTCTCTCTCTATCTGTATCTCTCTCTCTTTCTCTGTATCCATCTCTCTCTCTCTCTCTCTCTCTCTCTCTCTCTCTCTCTCTCTCTCTCTCTCTCTGTATCTCTATATCTCTCTCTCTCTCTTTATCTCTCTCTCTCTCTATCTTTCTTTCTCTCTCTCTCTGTATCTATATCTCTCTGACTCTCTCTGTGTCTCTCTCTCTGTGTATATCTCTCTCTCTCTCTGTATCACTCTCTCTGTGTATCTCTCTCTCTCTCTCTGT